>NC_051232.1:21165438-21400438 GCF_015220715.1 Pygocentrus nattereri
TGATTAGATAACTACATGAATGAGTACATGTACAGATATTCCTGGTAAAGTGCTCAGTGAGCATACATACATATTCATACATATACATACAGACCTATTCATTTAACACCATAGACTACTATTTTTACTATTATTTCTGCACAGCCACTGCAAAGGAAACGAAAGCTGATTACAGGTAAAAGGTGTTATATATTTATTTCTGCGTATGGAGGTTTCAGACAGATCAGTTATGGACATTAGAACTGGTCTGTGCACTGACCTTCTGAAGCATTATTATGGATATAACGGGTTTCAGACCTGGAGAAGTTCTGACTAAGACAGACAGAATAAAAGCTGTTCCAATGCCATTTAAATGTCAAAAAAAGAAAAAAAAATATCTTACTGTATCATTTTGGCATATTAGCTGATTTAAGGCAGTTACAGCCTCTAATGAGGAAATTCTGTTCAGTTCAATTCAGTTCAGCTCAGTTCTATGCAGTTTATTTAAGTTCCGTTCAAATGAGTTTGCTTGAGTTTAATTGAGAGAGGGAGAATAAAGAGAGAGAGAGAGAGAGAGAGAGAGAGAGATTTTTATTTATTTATTTCATCACATTGATTAATTAATTATGATTACAGACAAAAGAGCTGATCATAACGTTAACACACACACACACACACACACAATAGCAACAGTGTTCTCCCTCACCTTAATGAATAATTCACACCCAGAGTGTGTGTGTGTGTGTGTGTGTGTGTGTGAGAGAGAGAGAGAGAGAGAGAGAGAGACCCTCTTCTTCCTCTGTGTCCTTGAACAGATGCTAACCCTTGACCTTTGGAGTCATGGTAATGGTAATGAAGAACACGCAGTGCTCTTCAGCAGAGAAGGTCATCTGTGTGTGTGTGTGTGTGTGTGGGGGGGGGGGGGGGGTTGGGGGTGCTCAGTGAGATGATTACACACTCACAGTAATCTATGTGCAAATCCATTGTGGTGTCTTAAAGGGAACATTCAAGTTTGCAATTGTTTTTCATAATTCAGTGGCTGAGATGTAAACAGTCATTCAGAGAGGTATTTACAGTGGTGGTGACAGAAACCAGGGGCCACAATGACTACAACACAAATACAGACATGATCCAAAGCCACCAGTGAACCTACACGTGTGTTCTTTGCTTTATGTGTAATGTTGCTGATTGTAAAATTGTGGTAACAGTTTTCTTTTTTTTGGACAATTTTGTTTCACAGTGCCCTTTACATACGTCTCCACTGTAAAAAAAACAAAACAAAAAACCTTCACAAAACCATAAAAGAATGTCATGAATTCATAACCATTTTATGTAATCACTTTCTGTGGGGGAGCTTTTAGTAGTTGATGTCTGGTTCCTATCACCACTACTGTGAACAGTTCTGAGGATTTCACACTAAACTACTCTGAATGTTTATCTACATTTCTTACATCTAAAAATGTAGAATCAAATATTTGTGGAACTATGATGTTTGGTATGGCGTGTTGTGGTGGAAGAGGTTGGACAGTATTGGAGACTTAGTGTGGAGCGTGTGGGGTTTAGATTGTACTGGGGGTTTGAATTGATTATAATTAGAAACCAGCTATTACTTAAAGTAACAGTTCAGATGAAAATGTAATTTAGCCAGCCTGCTCCATAATCAGCCAAAGCAGGCACAACGAATTGTTTCTTAATTAATTAATTAATCCATTTGTTTTTATTCACTGGGTACGCTGACAAATTATTTGATGGTTGTTTACATAAATCATTAATTAAAAAATAAAATAAACAACTCATTTGTGTTGGAACTCATAAGGAAGTCATTGTGTCCATTCGTTCATTTTTATCTATTGTGTAGATTGACAATGAATTAATTTATACATTCTGTCTGTACGTCAACATTCATTCATTCATCCATTCATCCATTCCTTTATTCCTTAGCCGTCTGACAAGGTATATGAAGCTCTGCTCTGTACAGTATGTGGATGCAGTGTGATGTGATGCTTATTGGATGCGGTTGCCGTAGAGATCAGAGACAGCTCAAGCTGACCTGACTCCAGTCTAATTGAACATGTGTAGCACCAACCAAACACACACACACACACACACACACACACACGCACACACACACACACACACACACTTTTAGCCGTGAGTATTGATTAGCCCGCTAACACACAGAGCAGATCTTCAGAGAGAGACCAGTTAGAGGTCAGAAGTCAGGAGACAGGAGAAATCTCAGCCAAAAGCTGAACCATCAGCCAAAAATGAGTGGGCAGCACACAGAGAGAGAGAGAGAGAGAGAGAGAGAGAGAGAGAGAGAGAGAGAGAGAGAGAGAGAGAGAGAGAGAGAGAGAGAGAGAGAGAAAAAGAGAGAGAGAGAGAGAGAGAGGGAGAGAGAGAGAGAGAGAGAGACCCAAAAACACTTTGTATCATTCATGTTTTAAGATCGTTTTCCTGGTAAATTGGGTGTTTAGCTCATACACATTATTTGCTGGCTGATTTGAACCAGTATACTACAATCAGCATTATCCCTGAGTATTGACTCTCACAGTCCGAGAGAGCAGACAATAGGAGGAATACAGTCGCTGTCTCTGGTACATTGGTCCAAACTATACACTCAAAGAAGGTCTAATCAAAGACGTTCTGTGACTTAGAAAATGTGAACACTGACAGGAGTCAGTGAATAGATTGCTGAGGATGGAAATAATGTAAATCATATGCTACAGCACGTGTAGATTACATGCTAAGACTCATCATAGCTGCTCTGGTGGCTGAAGGTGACCCAACACTTGCATGTCTATGTTGCATTTTTCTGTATCACCCACCTGCATGGACAGTACTTTCCAAAGGTCAGTTGTTTCCCAGTCAAAACAGTCATTAAGTACTAGTTTTTGCATTTGCGCTTCAAGAACTAAGTATGGTGTATAAAAAATAATCCTTCTTTAAAAAACTCGTAGAAGTGTTATTGCAACCGTGATGGATTCATAACGGGCTGTCTTTGCAGCGTAGTCTCTATGTATGGACTGTGTGGATTGGGGTGTGCTTTAAACTGCATCAAACTCAATAGATGAGATACATTCATTTTTCCATAATACCGGCGTTTTAAGCAACATCTACATGACACCTTTTAACTCACTGCTGCATGCACCCTCGAACAAAAACCATCTTCAGGCCCCTGATATTTGAATATTTCTCTCTCTCTCTGCTCCCTGGGGGTGGATCTGATGTGGAAAGCACTTCCTGAAGGATTAATGACTTTTAATGTAGCGGTTAATACAGAAAAACTGCTCCATCCATCACTGCTGACACACTAATGGTGTCATGAAAGGCTGGTTCAAATCTTTCTTTCTGTCTCTGTCTCTTCCGCTTTGAGAGAAAATATAAGAAAGCCAGTGAGTGGTAGTGAACACACACGCTGTCTAAATGTTTGGGGACACACAGCTCTTTTTACTATGATCTTTGTTAGTGTGCAATAACTTAAAATATATGAACTCCTTAATCTGCAATTGTTGCCTCTCATAGCTACAACATGTCTGGTGACATCCTGGATAACTAAAAAATAATGTGACTTAGTAAGGCATGGGAATGAGATGATTAAGTCGTGGCCACCCTTTATTAAGTCGTAGCCATGCATTATTTTTATATATACAGGATGTCACAAGCGGGGCTCCGAACAATAGAATCAAACCCAGGCTGAATCCCAAACGGCTCTTCCCTAAATAATGTGCTAGCTATAAACGTTTCAATATTCTAGCCTACACAGCCAAATAGTGGACCATTTATTGAGGGTGTATGTATCTGAGTCCCAAATGACTGTTTCTTAACTGATTTTGCAGTGTTGGGCTGCAGGATCCAGTATTTAAATTTCTATGTAGTGCACTATGTAGGGAGCAGGAAGCCATTTGAGTTTCAGCCACAGCATGAGAAGAGAGGCGTCACTGGATTGGTGCTAAATAAGAGTCATGGTGATAATTTGACCAAACAGTACTTATAAAGTGAATGGTTTTTGTATTAAGTGCTCATTGTTATATAAAAAAGTTTAAAAGATCATGAAATAACTGCAACATACAGCAATGGGCGATCAAATGTTCTTCTCATTGATCATGGTTATTTGGCAACAACACCATACACTTTTCTACATTTCTTGGAGGAATACTTGTGTGTCTTGATTATTATTAAAAATAATTTAAATTATATTCTGAAAAAGTTTGTATTTTATCATAGTTTATGCTGACTGCTGTTTTATAAAGGGAGGTTTTAAGTGCTAAAATCACAGGAAAGCACAGCCTCTCATGGCTTATTGGTTTATTATAGTATTTTACTTGAGTAACTTACTTGATTGATTTAATTTATTTAAGTACTAAATAATTCTTCTAAGTCACTGAATGATTTATAGTAGTTACTGAATCATTTATAATAAATCCTATATAACTTATGCCAGTTACTGAATCATTCACAGAAGGTGCTTAATAATAATTTATGGTAGACACAGAAAAAAAAAAAACTTTATAGTTACTGAATGAGTTGATGTTCAAAGGCTTAAAGCCTAATAAGGTTTATTTTAGGGGAATCGATATCACAATAAATATTATAGTAAATATTTGTGACTTTCCAAAAATACTAAACTAAAAAACTATACCATCCATTTTCTTCATATTTTAATTGCTATTGCCACGCATTGCCACGGACTGATAATATTCCGATAATATTGTGGTAAAGTTATGTATAATTATACATTGAATCTCTAACACTACCTATTTGACTGTTTTTGGATGTTCATACTCTTGATCATTGTCTATTGTTTTGGTACACACCTTAATGTGGCTTAATATTGTAAGTTGTTGCAACTGCCAAGGAACTTGTTCTTCTTCTAATTTTTTTTCAAGACAGATGTCCCAAAACTTTTGAAGGGTAATGTATAACCCCTTGAGAAATGTCATATCTTGTTCCTGATGCTCTTCCTGTGTCTGAAAGCTGAGCTGAATTCAGCTGTATTGACTAAGCAGACTAATGTAAATATTCCATTGCATTCCGCTATATGAGTCAATTTCCCCAAGAGCCAGTACAACTCTCTAATGTTACAGTACAGCGTGCGTGGTTAGAAAGTCAAACATGAAGGATTGTATAACACATAAAACCCAGAGAGAGAGAGAGAGAGAGAGAGAGAGGTGAAATAGATATGTAGGTTATCGTTGTATCTAATAGAACATTTCAGCCTAAAATTACCAGAGTTTATTAAGTCTCCCTTATTTAACTGTATTTAACCCTGATAATTGCAGCATATAGTCTTATAGACACTTTACACATTACATTATACACTCACTGAGCGCTTTGCTGTTTCTACACTCATTTTACATCCATTTTATCAGCTCCACTTACTATATAGGTGCTGTTTCTCTGCATGCTTTGTTAGCCCCCTTTTACTCTATTCTTCAATGGTCAGGTCCCCCACAGGACCACCACACACCTTATTAACCCCCTATACCACCTAAATACATAAAAACCATTTATTACCCTCATATCACCTAAAACTATAATAACCTCCTTCAAACCCTTACAAATCCTTTATAACCCTCATACCACCTAAATACATAACCCCAAAATCCTTTAATATCCTCCAATAAATCCTAATTACCCCTTATTCACCCCCTATACCACCTAAAATATACCAATCCCTAATAACCTCTAAAAAAACTCCCTCGAACCTTAGTGACCCCTTATAACCCTCTGTATACTCTCTCTCTCTCTCTCTCTCTCTCTCTCTGTAACGATTGGGAGCGATGATTGCGGACGCATATGCGGAGATAAGCGAGATTTATTTGGGGCAAATCCAACATCAGGGTCAAGACGGTCCAGGGTCAAGGAGCCATCATGGAGAGATTGGGGTATAGACATGATAAAGAGAAAATGAACACAGAATAAACAGACTACGGAGGCCGGAAGAATGATGCTAAACAACAAAATCCAAAGCATACACTACAAACAGTAAAAACAAAGACCAGCCAACTCACAGTCGAAAACACGGGGGGTTAAATACAGGTAACATCGAGGGATAACAAGACACAGATGGCTAACCAGACACAGACGGGAGTAATTAAGGGCAGGGTCTGAAAACAAGGGGGCAGGACCAGGAAGAACTCAAAGAAAACAAAAAAACACACAACAGGACTAAAAGGTAACCAAAAGCACATGGAGGAGTGGGAGGGGCCAATCGTGACACTCTCTCTCTCTCTCTCTCATGGTGTGTGATGACTGTGATTAGTGTCTCACTGCTGTGGAGATTTTAGTGGGCTGAATTTCACCTCCATGAACTCAGACAGAAATTTCTGAAGAACGAACACCAAAAAAATAATAGAAGGCGGTGAGAAAACAGAAGAGAAGGAAAGGATTTTTTTAGTATTCAAGGACACTGGTGCCATGTGACCTTGCAGAATAATTTCTGTCGGTTTGCTTCTTCTGGTGACTTTATTTCTAAATGGAAGCAAATTACCAACAGCCTAATCACTGCTTCTGAAAGAGAGAGAGAGAGAGAGAGAGAGAGAGAGAGAGAGATAACAGGGAAAAACAAAAGAATAAAATAAAAGGAAACAAATTAAGGACATAGAGATAAAGACAGAAATGGGGGGGGGTGGTTGGTGACAGCAGTAGAGTTATCAGAGTTCAAGTATTTAAACCCTCACTCATAGCACGCATGCACTTGTATGTGTGTTCACATGCTTGATTGTGGGTATGTTAGGAATGGGAATCTCTAGGCACTTCAAAATTACTGACATACCTTGACATTTGATTTCTATAGATTCATATTTTTCTTTGTTCTTTTTTATGTAGATTAAAAGCTAAATTTGACATCGACATTTAAATCTAAAATCATGTCAATCTAAATTTCAAAACTAAATCTAAAATATATCTCTAAAATCTAAAAATAAAAACTAAATCTAAAATCAAAATTTAAAGATAAATCTAAAACACATAACTAAAGTCTGAAACTAAAACCTAAATTTAAAAATGAATCTAAAATACATCACTAAAATCTAAAACTAAAAACTAAATCTAAAATCTAAATTTAGAGATTAATCTAAAATACATGACGAAAATCTAAACCTAAAAACTTAATCTAAAATCTAAATTTAAAGATAAATCTAAAATGCAAAACCAGAACCTAAACTAAAGACTAAATATAAAATATAAATGTAAAGATAAATCTAAAATGCAAAACTAAAATCTAAAACTAAAAACTGAACTACACTAAAAATGAAAAAAAGAAAAACTAAAAACTAAAAACGAAATCGAAAACTAAAAAATGAAAATCTATATCTTAAACAAAAATCTAAATTAAAATCTAAAATTAAATCCAAAATGCAAAACTAAAGTCTAAATCTGTTCTCTAGGATCTCCAGATTCCATTCCTCCCACTGGGATACACTTTCGTGCACTAGTGATGTGTTTTATTTATGATGAAAAAAATGCTGATCTCCTCATCAGACTGAAGACCAGTGATTAAACCCCAGAGAGTACATAGACAATCTCTCTCTCTCTCCCTTTCTTTCTTTTATCCCTGCCCTGTTTTGCTCATTCTTTCACTTTTTATCTCTCTCACTCTATTTCTTTCTCTCTTTCTCCCTCACTCACTCCTTCTCTCTCTCTCTCTCTCTCTCTCTCTTTCTCAGGTTAGTATAGAACTTCTATCAGAATCACTCTTTTACTCTTTTGAAATAAACTATAAAACTGCTGTATTGGATGTCAATCTGTGCTTTCAGCATCATGTGATTCTAAAAATACAAAGAAAATGCTGTGAGTGAGTGAGAGACACTTTACAGTAATGAGTTCTCTCTCTCTGTCCTTTGCAGACTTTAGCGTTCAGTTGGTGGTGTGTGTGCTCAGTACGGCAGTATTGATCAGTAGAATATACATGGCTGCAGGGCCGATGGGTTTGACTGATCAATAACATCAGCAGAACTGAATTTGTGGCAGTTTGACAGAGCTGATCAATAACAGTGTCATAGCAGCACGAAGCTGATCAATAGTGAAAAATCACACCAGTTAAAGAATGATTCATTTCACTATCGCCATCCAGAAAGACATCTGTCAACAATATCTGGCAACCAGGAGAATCCCAATAATAATAATAATAATAATAATAATAATAATAATAATAATAATAAATGTAAAATCATATTGTAGTTTTATACTACTATTATTAAGATTTTAATTTAATTAAGTAGTATTTAAACGGCCCTTATTGTACATGTCCAGGTTACGATGTTTTGTGTGGTGTTATATAACAAAAACAGCCATATTTCATTTTTATATGACCAATTTTCAACCTCTGTTTATCCCTTTGAATTAAATAGGCAGCTTTTGTTACTGTGTCTTTTAAAATGTGTATGTTGGATGTAAACCTTGTATCTCCAAAATGAGAAACATATTTTACTTTTTCTGTAAGTCTATGGAACCAGAGTTTTTTCCAGCTGTTTCTTTTGGTCCATTCACCATGAAGCTCACACACAATGTGAAGAGCAATAGGTATTTTCAGATTATATATATATATATATATATATATATATATATATATATATATATATATATATATATATATATGTATATTGAAAACCTCTTATATCCATTTTCGGAAGAAAACCTCTTATCTCCAAAATGACAACTTTACAGGACAAGGAAAAAAACTGCTTTACTTTAAATGTAAGTCAATGGAACCAGACTTTTTTACAAATCATTTTGGGATGTTTCTTCTGGTCCAATGTCAAGGTCAACAGGCATTTTAAATTTATGTCAAAAACTGAAAAATGACAGAAATGGAGATAGGAAGTTTTCTTCTGACAGCAACGATATGTATGTATGTATGAATGTATATATGTGTGTAGGTAAAATGGGCTCTGTTCTGGCTGCCTTGTATTTAAACCTTGTTCAAAAAGCAGTACAGACTGAAACACTCCCTATAACTTTTTATAAACTGCTGTATACTACATCTCTGTATATATTTATATTCTTGTGTTTTGGGTACAATCTTGGCAAATGACATGATCTTTTGATTTTAATGAGTTAACACATGGAATTTTTTCTTTCAATTTTAGGCCACAATTTCTGTTTATTTGCTGAACATAACATAAAAAAGTACATGATAAAAGGCCAATTGTGGCCTGTGTCTGTATTTGTGTTATTTTTTGTGATTTCACAACTGGACTTTCAAAATGGGCTGTTTTGCACCCTAGTTTTCATATCCGGACTATACTGATGTTTTGAAACTTTAGCAATGTTTTCACACTACATCACAGATCTTATTTTCAAAAATCAGTTTTCCATGATGTAGACCCTTTAATTGCATCAAAAAGCTTTGTGTTCGGTGTAAAAACAGTCCAGCGAAGCCTATAATCAATAGATACCTGCTACGACAAAGCGGCACTGGGTACAAACTGTTGTCAGAGAGCGACAGTGGAAGATAAATGGTCACGCTCAGGCCTAGATAATGACTCCGCTTTACTCAATAAGCTGATATTAATTACTGTGGAGGCCGATTACGGAGAGGACTTCTCCGAGACCAGGACAGGGATGGATTTCTGATGGAAAGAAGACCTTTTAAAAGAGTATACAAAAAGAAAGGCACTTCAGAAGGTGCACGCTTATTGTCCTCCCTCTCTGATACTGTGATTAAGTGCTTGTTTTGGTCTGTTTGTGCATTAATGTTTAATCGTGGAATCAGAGGACAGGATAAATGTCAGTAATATTATGACCGTTCTCCATGAACAGGCATCCGTAATGACATGATGAATTGGTAATGGAGTCTTCAGAAGACAGAGATGAATGCTGTGGTCTTTATTAATAGCTTTATCTGTGAGATAGCATCTACTGCTGTGTGGAATTCAGAGGATGTGGTGTTAAAATGCAGGGGCAGCTTCTTTTCAGCAGCAGAAAGCTTAAAGACATGCGAGAAATAATCGTGTGACAAGTGAAAGATTATTAAATATAGACAATATATAACATCTACAGCATTATATAACATATAACAAATACAACACTCCTCATTGTGCAAGTCTTATATGAGAATATATAAGAATATTATATGAGTATTCCACTTGTTTACAGACATTTAAACACAGTTTTAAGCCCAAATCTTATATTACTTCTTCCCCCTGAGGCTCCCTTATAGAGTGTGAGTGAGGGTGTACCCAAGTCATAAGTCTAATTTTCACATTAGCATTTTTCTAACCTGTCTTCATCCCTTAGAGCTGCTTTTCTTACGATGCCTTTAAAGGAACTATATATCATATATTTACTGTACCAAATCATAAAATGACCATGATATGTCATCAGAGGTTAAAGAAACATGCTAAACTGAAATACTGGCTTCTCTGACACCAATGCCACAGTCGGTATGCTGTACTTCGAAATTACTGTTCCAGAGCAGAAAGTCTGTTTGTGTTTTGGCTCGTGACCACACCCCTTCAAGATCCCAGGCCTTTAAGAACCTCCTGAACAGGTTAACATTGAGCTTCAGCTGAGATTGGCTAAGCTTAACTAATTTATCATGGCTGCTATAGGGATGGGCACTTTCAACATTCGAGTTCAACGCGGCATTCAAACCTTGTAGTCCATGTTCAGCTGGGTTATCAAGACAGACGAGGCTGTAGTTCTTTTTAAAAATGTTCTGTTCCACCTTAATTCATACAGTAGTTATATTCTGGCACCACCATTTCAAGTGGAATAAAAATAAATAAACAAGAAGTTGGCGAATAGGCTGAGAAGCTAAAATACAACTGCTGCACCTTTTAAGATGGAATGGGAAAATCTGAACCAGAAGCTGACTTTCGTTCTGTTCAAGGCAGTGAGTATTTTTTCGGAACAGTGGGCTACTATCTTTTATTTCGGGATAATGGGCTCAGCTTTGGCTACCATACATGGCTACCAGCTCTGTATCTAGCTAACACTGAGCTATAAAAAAATTCACATGAGCTGGTCTATAATTTAGAAACAATGAAAACATTGCAAACGTAGACATCAGCTGATCAACTTACAGTGTATGGCTTGTCATCACTTGCCACTGTGAAAGTTTAATGCTGTACACTGTTCCTTTAAGACTGATATGTATATGCAAATGAGCTATGTTCTGGTTGGCTGTGCCTTATTCAAAAATTTGTCCAGGATGACAACACTCCTTATAATGTCAGTGTGAGTGGGTGGAGCTAAACTGCTGTAAGTTATTTGTGTAAAGGTACTGGTTTTGTGACATCACAAAAACAAACAATTCAAAACAAGCTGTTAGATACTAAGATGTCAACAAAATCACACATACTTCATATCTTTTTATTTTTTGCAATTCAGTCTTTGTTTACTTGCTTTTCATAATAACTGTATTGATGTGCTGTATTTTATTCATGTGGGAAATGAGCTTAATTTGAATAAAGTAAATGATGTGATGTAAAGTATAAATGATGTAGTCTGCTGATATAAACTGGAACAGGCCTAAAGACAACTAAGTAAAAAAATACAGCTCACCTCAAACAGCATAAAAGGCATCAACTACCCCGACCCAACTGGGCAAACTTCCAAAAACGCAGAAGGCCATTTGTTAGCAGGAGGGAGAATATGTGCTGAGAGTTTGGGTCAGAGCCAGTAGAGTTTAACCTTGTGGCTTGACATGACTGAAACTACACAGGAGACCAGAGCAGGAATTCATTATTTAAAAGAAAACAGCAGACAGTGCATTTACAAATGAAACTTGAAGGTGAAAGATTGTGCTTCCAAATTTGAGGTCTATGCTGCTTTAATGTCCTCTTTAGCATGTCTCTTAAAACACTATAGAGGGAAAATCTAATTTAAATGACCCAAAATGTAGTGGATCTGTAGTGGGTGTAAGCAAGGTTATGTTAAACCCATGCTGTAAAACAAACTGTAAAAATAAATCAGATTGTATTTAACCCACTCTGTAAAACAAACCATATAAATAATCCAGATTATATTTAATTTATGCTGTAAAACAAACCGTATAAATAATCCAGATTGTATTTAACCCATGCTGTAAAACAAACCGTATAAATATTCCAGATTGTATTTAACCCATTCTGTAAAACAAACCGTATGAATAATCCAGATTATATTTAATTTATGCTGTAAAACAAACCATATAAATAATCCAGATTATATTTAATTTATGCTGTAAAACAAACCATATAAATATTTCAGATTGTATTTAACCCATTCTGTAAAACAAACCGTATGAATAATCCAGATTATATTTAACCCATGCTGTAAAACAAACTGTATAAATAATCCAGATTGTATTGAATTTATGCTGTAAAACAAACTGTATAAATAATCCAGATTGTATTTAATTTATGCTGTAAAACAATACATCCATGTTTCAATACATCCCAAAGGCGTTCAGTGGGGTTTAATGTCTCTGTGGAGGTCACTGGAGATCCTTTCTTTTCTTTATGGACCTCACTTTGTGCACAGGAGCACAGTTATGCTGGAAAAGGAAAGATAAGCAGTGTTCTTAAACTGCTGTCACAAAGTTGGAAGCATATAACTGTCTAAAATCTCTCTTAACATCACCCTTCACTGGAACTAAGAGGATGAGCTCAAACCCTGAAAAACAGCCGAGCATTATCTCTCCTCTACCAAACTTTGCTGTTGGCACTATGCATTCTAATAGTTAAATAGTTACCAATTCATGATGGGTTAGGTAGGTAGGTACGTGGGTGGATCGATGAACGTGTAGGTAGGTGGATGGATGGATAGATAGATGGGTAGGTGGATAGATAGATAGATAGATAGATAGATAGATAGATAGATAGATAGATAGATAGATAGATAGACTAATAAGTAGATAGGCAGATTGACAGAATGACAGTGAGATAGACAGACTGATTGATAAGTTCATAGGCAGATAGACTGATTTATTATCAGGTACATTGAAAGACTCTTTTTCTGAACAAAACTCCATCAGTACTGTCTTTGATTGTGAACTAGTCGTTGTGATAGTGACTTGGTCAGTGTGGTGAGTAGCATGTGGTTGGGGCTGGACGCTCAGTAATGGCTGTAATTGATTGAATCTACTCTGAGATTAAGGTGTGTAAATTGTCCTTGGACGGATTGTAATGAGTTCCTTAATGAAACACTCTGAAATCTGGAAGCTAATTTGAAGGAGAACTGATTGAGATCTGAAAGAGCGGATACATAAGTGGGCCTTACGTGTGTGTGTATGTGTATGTGCACACTGTTCAAAATCTAAACCCTTATATCAAATATTACACTTCATTTTAGTCTGTATTTTAACCTATGAAAATCTGTGATATCAATGCTGTAAAATGATTGTTAACTTTCAATCTATACCACATTTGTGTTTGTAGGCAGAAGAGATATTATATTATGATTTGTGTTTGATGAAACGTTATTGTAATCTTTAGTCTTGTTTTTTAGAAAGAAGAAAAAACATTTTTATATTCTTGTCACCTCAAAACAAAAAAAGTGCAGCCACTAGCCTGTCCATACAGAATTCAAATCACATAATTCACAAAGCTACAGTGCTGTGAAAAAGCATTTCCCCGATTTCTTCTATTTTTGCTAATTTATCATTTAAACAATACTTCACTGAAAACAGTACAAAGACAACATATCAAATGTTGGAACTGAGAAATTTTAAGGTTTTTTTGAAAAATATACGCCCATTTCGAATTTGATGCCAACAAATTGTTCCAAAAAAGTTGGGACATGGGCAAGTTTACCTCTGTGTTTCACCACCTCGTCTTTTAACAACACTCTGTAAGCGTTTGGGGACTGAGGAGAAACTGCTGTAGTTTTGAAATATAAATGTTTTCTCATTCTTGCTTGATATAGGATTTCAGCTGCTCAACAGTTCAGGGTGTCATTTCTTGTATTTTTCATTTTCATTCATTTTCAAATGTTTTCAGTGGTGACAGGTCTGGACTTCAGGCAGGCCAGTTTAGCCCCTGACTATTTTAATATGAAGCAATGCTGTTGTAATACATGCCGATTGTGGTTTGACATTGTCTTGCTAAAACAATCAAGGCCTTCCCTGAAAAAGACGTTGTCTTGATGGCAGCATATGTTGCCAAAACATGTATACATTATTCAGCATTAATGGTGCCTTCACATAGTGCACTTCACCCATGCCATGTGCACTAACCCGTATACCACCATGAATATGGCTTTTGAACTGTGCACTGACAACAAGCTGAGTAGTCATTAGCCTGGTGGATGCTGTGTCCATGATTTTCAAAAAGAATTTCAAATGTTGATTTTCCACTGCCTCTCAGGCCATTTTAAATGAGCTCAGGCCCAGAGAAGTTGGCAGTGTTTCTGGATCCTGTTTAAATTTGGATTCTTCTTTGTGTTTTACAGTTTTAACTTGCATTTGTGGCTAAACTAATGAACCATTTTCATAGGCAGTGTTTTTCAGAAGTGTTCCTGAGCCCATTAGTGATTTCCATTACAAAACCATGTCTGTTTTTAATGCAGAGCTGTCTGAAGGCCCTGAGGTAATGGCCATACTGCTTTTTGGCCTTATTTGTCCAGATTCTCTGAATGTTTTTATGTTGTTATGTATTGTAGATGATGAAAAGCAAATCTTTTTTGCTATTTTACTTTGAGAAACGTTATTTTTGAATCACTGCACTATTTGATCGTGCAGCCTTTCACAGAGTGGTGAACTCCTCCTCATCTTACTTCTGAAAGACTCAGCGTCTTTGAGATACTTTTTTAATACCCAATTATGTTATTAACCTATTGCCAATTAAGCACCAGGTGTTTTTCTAGCATTACACAACTTTACCAGCCCTTTTTTGCCCTCAACGAGTTGTTGGCATCAAATTCAAAATGGAAAGTATTTTTCAAAAAACAAAACAATTTCTCAGTTTCAACACTTGATGTCTTTGTACTATTTTCAAATAAATGTAGGGTTTGAATCATAAATGATCTGCACATCATTACATTTTATTTTTATTTACATTTTTCGGCGTACCAACTTTTTTTGGAAGTGGGGTTTTACTTAAAAATACTTATTCAGGGTGTAAAATGTCCCATGATCGTAGTCCCAAGGTGGAAATTTAATTCCTGTAATGCTGTGGAGCGATGATGAGGTGGACGCATATGCGAAGATAAGCGAGATTTATTCGGGGCAAATCCAGATTCGGGGTCAGAACAGTCCAGGGTCATACAGCCAACACGGATGGAATGGGGAACAAACATGACAAAAGAAACACAGGATAAACAAACAATGGAGGTCGGAATAAAACTTCAAACAATCCAAACACCTCAAACATTCAAAACAACACAATGCAAACAATACAAAGACCAGCAAGGGACTAGGAAAAACACAGGGCTCAAATACAACAGGGATAATGACGGTTAACATGACACAGGTGGAAAACAGGTGGTTACAATCAGGGGCGGAGTCAAGAAACAAGGGGGCATTACAGGGAAGAATCAAAACAAAGAAAGCACATGGGCAAGTAAACAAAAGCACATGGAAGACTGACACCAAAACAAAAGCACATGGATGACTGGGAGGGGCCAATCGTGACAATTCCATTGTTTTTCTACATTTGAAAATCAATTTAAAGGTTCATATTAATATTCAGTAAAAGGCTAATTTTTGACCAAAAGTAAAATCTTTTAAATCCAACTCATTTTTCAAACATGAAAGTAATTGTCATAAAACAGAAATTCCATTACTCTAAATAGCACCTCCAGTTATATATTCAGTTTGTATATTCAATGCATTGTTAACAATAATTCTGAATTTTACCAAATAAGTAAAGTGAACTGAATTGTATTGATTAGATTTCACAGAGCATTGATTCACACACACAATCATGAATTTTACAGTACAGCAAAACAACTGGAATAGTATGAAAGAAGAGCATTTCCTCACAGATCTCAGAGCACAGGCAGATTCCCTCCAGTGCATAGCAGTATGTACATGTACATCATTAGCATAACTATCGGAGGATGTCTTTTCTCTCTGCAGCAAAATGTAAGGTTCATTTAGCATACTGCACTCTGCCCAAAGCACTGCGACCTTGCACCAGATCCTGCTGTCCACTCTGTGATCTGACTGCCTTTATAATCTCTCAGCATCCCTGAGTCAATACTGAGGAGACTGATTAGCCTCTCCAGCTTTATAAACTAATAAATCCATTAGCAGAGAAGTTCCAACTTACTTTACATTTTGATTGCAATCAATTACAATTCAAATCTTGCCTTGGCAGTAGAGGGAATGACCAGAGCAGAGCACTCAGATGGAAATGGAAGCACAAACTCATCCATTTATCTAGATTTGTGGTTCTAGATTAAAGCAATAGACATCTGGTTCTTATCACCACCACTGTGAGGAAGCTTGAGTTTTCTAGATTGGGGAATTTCACACCAAACCACATGCGGTCAAGATCCAGTGACAATGCATTCAGGATTATGAAGGTTATCAGGTGGTGAATCTAAATGGCCTTCGTCAGTCAAAGAGACTCTTACAGTAAGATCAATATATGACCAGTGAATCAATCATTTGAGGAGTGCTGGTCATGACGCTAGTATAGATTCTTCTCTGTGTCTATGTAATCACCTGCATGACTTCAGAACTGAATTTGTAGGTGAAGTCTGAAGGCGTCGGAGGACATTGTGAATGTGTTTCTGCTGTTTATTCGGTGTCCTTCAGATGTAGTTTCTACCATGTACATTACAGAACACAGAACAATGTCAGTCCCAAGGCCAGATAATAATCATAATCATGCTCCACGGAGATGCAGTGACTGTGTAGAATGACAAAGATGTATGTGTTGATCTTTATCATATGACTGTATATATATGTACAGAGGAAAAATGGAAAGACAGAGAGAACAACTGTATATGTAGGTGGATGTTTCTACCAAATTAGTTCCCTTTGGGATGAATTAGAGCAGAGACTGCGATTCAACATCAATGTCTTACCTCACAAATGCGCTTCTGGAAGACTGGTCAAAAATCCCATGAACACAATCCTAACCCTTGTGGAAAGCCTTCTCAAAAGTGCTGAAGCTGTTATAGCTGCAAAGGGTGGGCTGACATCATATTAAACCCTATGGATTAAGAATGGGGTGTCACTCAAGTTCATATGTGTGTGACAAGCCAGACAAGAAATAATTTGGGATATGTAGGGACAACACTGTCATGGGACAACACTATAGAAATGAAACTTGGATATAACTTAAAGTAGTCACTTGCATAGCAGTATAGATTTATTGTCCTCTGAAAATAAAATTTGCTTAAGAAATGCAGTCCAAAAATATGGATTACTGGAACCACGTCCTGTGGTCTGACGAGACCAAGATAAACTTGTTTGGCTCAGATGGTGTCCAGCATGTGTGATGGCACCCTGGTGAGGAGTACCAAGACAACAGTCTCTTGCCTACGGTCAGTCATGGTCTGGAGCTGCATGAGTGCTGCTGGCACTGGAGAGCTACGGTTAATTGAGGGAAACATGGATTCCAACATGTATTGTGATATTCGGAAGCAGAGCATGATCCCCTCTGTGTGTGCCACAATTATTGTCAACCCACAAATGAGAAAGACCAGAGAAAACAGCAATGATGTGTGACAAAAGGTTGCACAAACAAAGGAATGGCTACAAAAACAACTAAACAGCTGAAAAAGCCATTTTCTACTAACAGAGCAATAATTAAAAAGCAAAAAAAAATTTTAGTCAAGAAACTAAAATCAATGTGTTTTTTTCTGCATGGACACAGCAGGGACAGTCCAAAACATGACCTGAATATGTAGAACTCATTTCACTCGTGTTGTGTTCTGCTTCAGTGATGCTGCAGGCTGGGCGTGTTGGACCGAAAGCTGTCAATCATGCACTCTTACCAGAATATTGCACCATGTCTAGAGAGTTCTCAGATAGATCTGATAGCTTATATTATATTTCTATCCTATTTATTTGCTTAATGTTAAAAATTACACTCATTCAGCAATACAGTCAGCAATACCATTTCCGCTGACTGCTAATTCAAGGTGTATAGCAATCTAATGTAATTAAGAGTTAAATTAAAACAAAGTCCAGCACACAGCAGTATGGACTAAGGGTTGTGCTGTAGTCAACTGTTATAGAGTTTTGCTCTCCTATGGAACTGGTCTATTGGCATTACAGGGAAGCTATATTTGGTTGCACATTCATCACAATAATGAATGGTCCACAGCAGCAGGAACCACTTTATTTTTTTACATTCAGGTACAGGCAATACACTTTCATGCAGCTTGCCATTGCTTTGCGTGGGCAGACCAAAACCCAATCCCTCTTGTATATCTGAAAGCAACTTTTAAGAAGAGCTCTTTTCTTGTTTGAGCTGCCTTCAAACAAAACATTAAGGCTTTTGAAATGAAGCAGACTCCATGTAATAGACAGAAGACTAGCCTTCTGTTCTGAGCTATATGTGTGCAAGTGCATCAGGCCTGGTTGGAAAGTGCTAGAGATGGTGGCAGTAAGATCAGTGGACAGAGAATGACTCATCCATATAAATGCTGTCTGCAATGGAGTCTGACAAACAGATTATGGTTACGTAGAAGTATATGGAAACAGTGAGTTATCACAAAACAATGCGACGTATCAAAAAGATCTCACTACAGAGATGTTTATTTTATTTTTATTTTATTTAACTAAATTGCACTAAATGTTGTCTGCACTTTCGTTTACAACAGAGAAACACTTTTGGAAATCAGATCGACGATGACTCATTGAAAACCAGACTTTGAGTTCCTGAACGCAGATCCATTGTTTGGGAACCTCAAAGAGGCCCCATTCATCTGGGCCGACTGGCTGAGGAAATGCCGTAAATGCGTTAAAAGATGTAGGAGAGGTCAGGCTGAGACGGCATGCTAATCGCCCCCCCACCCACCCCCCCCCACTCCCCAGCATACTACTGGTAAACGTGCAGTTCCTGGACAACAAAATCTGTGAACTCTGGGCACGAATCTCTTTCCAGTGCAAAACACAGGACTGCTGTGTAATCTGCCTCACAGAGACCTGACTATCAGCGGAGATTCCCATCAAGGCCATTCAGCCGGTGGGCTTCTCTGTGCACCGTGCAGACAGGACGAAGGACCTCTCTGGGAAGAGCAAAGGGGGAGGTGTATGTTCTATGATCAGCAATGCTTGGTGTGATCAGAGGAATGTAGACTTCATCGAGTCTTTCTGTTTCCCGGACTTGAAGTATCTAATCATCTCATGCAGACCGATGTGGCTGCCCAGAGAGATTTCAGGGGTCAGTCACTGCTGTGTACATCCCACCACATTCTGGTACAGACCTGGCGTTCGGGAAACTGTTTGAGGCTGTTAATAAGCAGGAGACTCCTTGCCCGGAGGCCACCTATATTGTTGTGAATTTTAGGGAAGTTGATCCAAAGTACTTCTGACACATCTCATGCAGCACGCAAAGATCACACACGCTGGACCACGGCTACTCCCCTTAGACTGGGAGATGTTCCGCGAGGTGTCAAACAATAACACTGACGAATATGCAAACTCAGTTACCAGGTTCATCAAAAAGTCCATATAGGATGTTGTGCCCACAAAAACAGTTCATGTTTACCCCAATCAGAAGCCATGGCTCAACTGTGAAATCCATGCTGCTCTGAACATGCATACTGCTGCTTTTAAATCATGAAACATGGATGTGTATAAAAAAGCCAGCTGTGCTCTCCGTAAGACCATAAAAGCAGCCGAACATGAGTACAGGGCTACAGTGGAGTCATAGTTCAACACAACCAACACAAGAGGGAGGGGCTAAACACAATAACGTACTTTAAGTGGGAAACTCGTTCTGTGAATAACATCAGCGCTTTGCTTCCAGACGAGCTGAATGCTTTCTATGCCTGTTTTGAGGCAAATCACACCACGTCTGTGGAAAGAGTCCCCATCCCTGCTAGTGCCAAGTCAACACTCCCCTCCGTCTCCGTGGCTGACATGTGCAGAGCCTTCAAGCATGTTAACGTCTGCAAGGCAGCTGGGCCTGACAGGATCCCTGCACGCGCTCTCAAAGCCTGTGCACATCAGCTGGCAGAAGTGTTTACAGACATTTTTAACCTCTGTCTCACACTCTCATTTGTTCCTGCATGCTTCAACCTGGCCACCATTGTGCCAGTTCCAAAGTCAGCCAGGATTAATACTCTAAATGACTGGCGCCCGGTTGCTCTGACCTCCATCATAAGGGAGTACTTTGAGAAGCTGGTCAGAAACTTTATCTGCTTCTCCCTACCTGACGCTCTGAACCCACTGCAGCCTGCTTACAGACAGAACAGATCCACTGATGATGCAATAGCCCTGACTTAATACACTGCCATCTCCCATCTGGACAAAAATAACACGTATGTGAGAATGCTGTTTGTGGACTATAGCTCAGCATTCAACACCATCGTTTGAACAGTTCTCTGTGCAGCTGGATCCTGAACTTCCTGACAGGCCGACGCCAGGTGGTAAAGATGGGCAACGTCACCTCCTCCTCACTGACCCTTAACACCGGAGCTCCTCAGGGCTGTGTGCTCAGCCCTCTCTTGTATTCCCTGTACACCCACGACTGCTCAGCCAGACACAGCTCCAATGTCATCATCACATTTGCAGATGACACCACAATTGTTGATCTGTTCTCCACTGACAATGAGAAGGCCTACAGAAAAGAGGTCAGCTTTCTGACATTCTGGTTCCAGGAGGACAACCTCTCTTTCAATGTCAACAAGACCAAGGAGCTCATAGTGGACTTCAGGAAGCAAGAGAGTGCACACCCCCATCACCATGAATGGAGCCACGGCAGAGAGGGTCAACAGCTTCAAGTTCCTTGATGTTCACATCTCAGAGGAACTGACATGGAGTGAACACACCACACGGGTGGTAAAGAAGGCACAACAGTGCCTGTTCCACCTCAGGTGGCTGAAGAGGTTTTTGCACGAACCCCCACAACAGAACATTCTGCACATGTACTGTGCAGAACATTCTAATAGGCTCCATCATCACCTGGTATGGAAACTGCACTGCCATTGAGCAGAAAGCTCTGCAGAGAATGCTGCCTGAGGAAGACCAGGAGGATTCTAAAGGGCTCCACCCACCCAAGCCACTATCTGTTCTCACAGCTTCGAAGTGGGAGGAGGTACAGAAGCATAAAGTCCAGAACCAGCCGGTCCTGAGACAGTTCTTCCCCCGGGCCATCAGGCTGCTGAACAGCCAGTAGTGCTGGTGTATCGGTCTATAGGCCTGTCACCGCACCTCTGAGTCATCATCTCCATGGACAATCTACACCTCATCCACACCAACAGACTCACTCTGATCTTACTGCACCTTCAATCTAGCAAATCTGTACTTACACATATAGACTGACATCTTGTACATCTTCTATCCAAATCTGGAAGATTTCTATATCAGTTTAACTGCACATATGGAATGTGTACAATAGCACATTTCATAGTTTTATTTCAGAACTTATTACTGTATAACTGTACATTGGAATACTGCATTACTAGTGTATAGTGTGTGCATATGTGTATATTCAGAGCTGGTTTATATGTATCTTCTTTATATATATATATATATATATATATATATATATATATATATATATATATATATATATATATATATATAATATTCTAGAATTCTATGAGGGGCTACACACCTAGGATTTTCACTCACTTTTCACCTGTGACAGTAAATGCGTTTTGATTTGATTTTGAGTTGGATCTTCCGCCTTATTTTAATTTTCTGAGAATGCACCTGTGAAGGTAAAGTCACTGTGGGTATGCTACCATTCCACCATGGTAATCCATGGTATCCTCTGCCAATATGAGAAATCGGAGTGCTTCATGGGGCTAAAATGCAGTTCAAATGCACTGACACTTCAGGAAAACCACAGCCAAGTCACAGCTAACCTATGATGAAAAAAGAGAATTCATCTAACCCTGGCTATGCAGCTAAATTAAGGCAGATAAAATGCAGCTACACTCATCTACAGCTAAACTGTAGTAAAACCTGCAGCTTCTAAAAGTGGCTGCTTAATCAAAGCTAATCTATGCTAAATTGAACTAAACTGCAGCTAATAACATAAACCTGCAGCGCAGTTGAACCCAATTGAACCCAAAACATGCAATGTCAACTAGATGCTAAATACAGCTAAAATGTAGCTAAGCTGCAGTGAAACACAGCTAGACTGTAGCTAAATCCCGGCAAAACACAGTTAAACCAATGCTACATGCAACTAAACTGCAGCTGAAATATTACTGAACTCAGCTAGAGTATGCCCAAATATGACTAAAATGCAGTGAAAGCTCAGGTTAATGCAACTAAACTACTAAATGCATCAGAATTGCAGCTAAACTGTAGCTATGCTGCAGCTAATCCACAGAGAAACACAGCTAATCCACAGCTAATGCAGGCTATAATGCAGCTAACATTACACCATCAAAACCTTTAATGCATAGCTGAATAAATGGCAATAAAACTGTAGCTAAATGCACCTGGACTACAGGTGGGAAAAATGCAGATAATATCAAACCAAACTGCAACTAAACCACAGTTACAACACAGAAACGAAATCAATGATACACGCAGCGAAATGCAGCTTAAGGGTGTTTAAAACGGCTTAGCTGTAGCTAAAACGCAACAAGAGCCAGCTGAATTTGGGTAAAATGCAGCTAAACTGCAGTTAGGCCGGTGCTAAGACCAGCTACACTGCACCAAAACGCAGCTAAACTACTGGTTAAACCAAAAAAGTTAAAGATAAAACAACTTACCTGCTGTTATTAATTATGTGTTAGAACTTCATCAGATACTAAACATATAATGTGACAAATAATGTAAAATATATTATCATAAATAACCCAATTTTATGTGAGACTTATATATTTGTTCTGATGTGTTTATACAGAATTTACATTCAGGATATATGAACTAAGGAGTATTATTAATGGTGCCTGCATCTGTTTTAACAGACTGTAATGCCACCTGAGGTGAAGGCAAACTTTTCCTTTTTCTTTCTGCAGTTGGGAAAGTATCACTGTGTCATATTAAAAATAACAGCCAAGGCCAAGATGCGTGTCTAAGCCTTTCTCTCTCCGGGTTACAAATGTGCCTACTGATGCTGGATTATGACAGCTTGAATTGCACATAATCCACACAGATTAAGCTGACTACCCATTAGGAATAGTGACAGGTGACTTTATTCACAGAAAAAAACATATGTTAACCTAGAGAGAGAGAGAGAGAGAGAGAGAGAGAGAGAGAGAGAGAGAGAGAGAGAGAGGGGGGAGAGAGAGAGGAAAGAGAGAGAGAAGGAGAGAGAAGCAGAATGAGAGAGAGTGAGAGAGAGAAGGAGAGAGAGAGAAGCAGAATGAGAGAGAGAAGGAGAAAGAGAAGCAGAATGAGAGAGAGAAGGAGAGAGAGAAGCAGAATAAGAGAGAGAGAGAGAGGGGGAAGAGAGAGAGGAGAGAGAGAAGCAGAATGAGAGAGAGTGAGAGAGAGAAGGAGAGAGAGAGAAGCAGAATGAGAGAGAGAAGGAGAGAGAGAAGCAGAATGAGAGAGAGTGAGGGAGAGAGAGAGAGAAAGAGAGAGAGAGAGAGAGAGAAGCAGAATGAGAGGGAGTGAGAGAGAGAGAGAGAAAGAGAGAGAGAGAGAGAGAAGCAGAATGAGAGAGGGAGAGAGAAAGAGAGAGAGAGAGAGAGAGACAGATTTGCTGTTGGCATTGCTTTTAATTCTGCTTTTAATTTACCTGCAAGAAAAAAAAGGACTATTAAAGGGTAAAATGTCAGAAAATGTCAGAACTGGAAATGTCACTGAGGATTCACACAGGGAGAGAGAAAAAAAGAGAGAGAGAGGGAGGGAGAGATATTATCACTCTGTGTCTCTGAAAGCACTAGGGACTGCAGTAGAATATGTCCAGGCAGCACTGCAACATGATGCTGTTATTCGTCACTGACATCTCACCATTTCCAGAGCGTCTCATTTTCATTGCAATGGAACTGACCTATTGGAGCGTCTCGCACAGAAAAGACCACAACAAAATGGATCAGAACGCCACTGCAAGCTGAAGGGCAACAAACAGCACATTTTAATGCTCGCTCGTTTCACCCCGAGTAACGCTCTATTCTCTGGCTCTGTGGTGGTCTCTGACAGCACAGCACTGAATACTGAATGTACAGATAAAGTCATACGCAAATGTTTAAGTACCCCTGGTGATGACATGTGACATTGATTTAAGTGAAACTAAGTTCAGACATCCTCTACAGTAAACACACCTCTATATTTTAATGCCCCACTACTGTTTTTTTGCTTATTTTATATATATATATATATATATATATATATATATATATATATATATATATATATATACTCTTAGCTGAAAACACTTATTTAGGGGCAGTTTTAATGATTAGTGATTCAGTGGTCCCAGGCAAAAGACAAGAATGGGGCCCCCTCAATGCACATTTTGAATTTAGGCTCTGGGCTCCCAACTGTCTGCAATGCAAAAAAAAATCTGGTATATATATATATGTGTGTATATATATATATATATATATATATATAAAATATTTCTCATTTTCAAATTGTTTTTTAGATTCAGTATTACCATCCACACAGGAATATCTGGCAACTGGGAAAACTACAATAACTATAATACCAATAATAATAATACTAATACTAATTATAATAATGCTTGTTATATAGTCTGATATATATTTAAAGGCCCATATCCTACATTTCTGTTATCTTATTTTTGTCCACTTATAATTTTTGTGAGGTTTCATGAACAGTACTTACTTTTTACATTATTATTTTCCGCACTGTCTTTATATAGATACAAATAAAGAGACTGCTTTTGTCACTGTAACTTTAACCCTGTGTTTACACCAGCAGCGATTTTTCACCTCTTGTAGCCCAAATCGCTGGTTGCTCATTGCCTATGGGCATTTTCAAACTCCAGCGGACCATTGGTTGCCATGGTTAACTGACACCTGACACCTGATTGAAGCACGAATCAGGTGCGTTCTGACTACAAATAAAAACCCTGGTGAGAAATGGCTTGTGTGCCTATTTTTATTGAATCCCCATGTCTGTGCAGTCAGTATGCGAGGAAAACAGTATTTGGTCTTTTTTACTATCTATTTGCGGCAAAAGCACTGCTTCCATTATTCAATGGAATAATTATTGTGGTAGGAACAATTATCTAGGAGCCAAAAACGGAGCATACTTTTTACAATGGTGGAGATAAAGTGTGTACTACGCTGCTCAATGCTCAATTCCTATTGGTAATCGCCATATCACTTTGCATCTTATTTGCATAAAGTTAAACTCCTCTCAACTTCATCATCATCATCATCATCGTTAACCGCTTAGTCCAGTAGCCTTAGTCCGCTCAACTTTGTCACTGGAAATCCTCTTGACGCTGGAAATCGCCAGCTCTCATTAAAAATGAATGACCTCTGACCACTGTGGCACGTCATGTCACTGCCGGTGTGAATCCAGGGTAAGACTGACATATAAATGAGCAGTGATCTGACTGACTGTCTAATTTGGTGATACATTCAAAAAGCAACCTGGATCGAAAACTCCTTATAACTTCAGTGTGAGCGGGAATGGCTAAAGTGCTGTAATATGTGAATGTGATATATGTGATATGTTGTTTTCTGACATAAAAAAAAAAAACGGTTCATTCAAAGCAATTTTTATAACGTAGTTTCCATGGAGAGACTTGGGACTAATTTCTAGACTTCTTTTTACTTATTTTAAGAATTAAGCCTGAAAAAAGCTTAATTTTCTGTTAATACAGTGAAGCAGTTTCAGCCTTGAGATAAATATTATAAGCAAATATTATAAATATCACAAACAAATGATATTATCATAAACAACAACAGCAATAATAAATATAGGTGCAAACGGCAATGTAAGGGGTCCTGGCACCAGGAAGTCAGTGAGGCCTTATTTTAAGCTTCTAGTCGTAGAAGACACGCGTCAGATATGTGCAGTTTTATGGAAGACTACAATTCCTTAAGATTTAGATTCCTAAATGATATTTGTGTTAAAGTTTATACAAATCTGTTGATTATCTGTGAAGGGGAATCAAACCCAGGACCTTACTTTTCAAAGGCAGATGCTTTAACGATGAACCACAAGTGGCCCATTGAAACATTTCTTTCTGAGACAATTTATTGGTAAGGAGCAATCAGGAACCAAGCACTATTTTAGAAATGAGTTCCCAACTTTCAGTTATTGAACTGAGTAGTATATTTCGCAATTAATTCAAGACTTACCCTGTATTTGTCATACTGTATAAATGTTTCAAATTCACTTATAATAAGACAATAATTTATGCATGTGATCACATCGATTTGGTCAAATCTTGCAGCCATGCTATTTTTAAAAGTCATGATGTTTTAATAAATATTTATCTTCATAACCCACAGGTTGTTATAACACTATCTTTGAGTTATTTTCTTTAAACCCAAAGAGTAATAAGAAAATATCAAATTTTAAATGTTTAACAGTGGAATATCAGCTATAACCTTCTGTTTTAAAAACTGCACAATATATTATACAATATTGCAATACTTTAAGAATTGAATGGATGGATTTAAATATACATGGCTTCCTGTGTAATTCAGGAAAATAAATGCATTCGATTAGCTTCAAGGCTTTATGAGGAGCTCTCTGCACCCATTAATGTTTTCTTGCTTTAATCTTAGAAATAATGTTTTAAATTGTTGGCACTAGATTAACCATTGTGGGGTCCAGCTGAAACCTTCCTTGGTCACAATCAGAGCATCACTGATGGATTTATGTGTTAACAATGTAATATTTTATCATTATTGATGCGGAGATTTTCCTAGCTCTTTGAAGACTAAGTTTGAAAGTATGCAATAAAAATCCAGTAATATGAAAAAATATTTTAAAAAAACTTTTCACACTTGAAGATTTGCTGGAAAACAACAGTTTTTTTTAAATGGCTTGCATTTGCAAAATTGTTTTTATAATTTTTAACTAATGGTATATTTCAATATTGCCATTAGCAGCTTCCACTTCTCCATCGGGTAGTCAGAAAAAAATACAGCATCTGCTTTTGTGACCAGAATTTTTCAAATCAAATGACAGTATTTCCTGTAATGTTAAGCAACATACACATATTTGCAAACTGTTAAGGCTCAATAAGATGTGAAATTTGAAATGACTGTCATGTCTCTTTTAATCTTAGACAGAAATAATGATGTTTTAGATTGTTGACAGTAAATTAACCATGTAAGAACTCGTTTAATAGCTTAATAAAGTAGAAAAAAACATTTTAATTAATAGAAAATAGATTAATTCATGTCTTCCAGTAATATTATGTTTAAAGGCAAGATGTTTTAAATAATTATTGATCTTGAAACCTTACTGGTTTAAGGCAACATTTGAGAGTATGCATTAAAAATCAAGGGAGGAGTATGAAAATAATCTTTTTTCCAACTGATGATTTACAGAAAAACAACAGATTTTTTTTCAAATACTTGTATGTGCAAATTGTCAAGCTTAGTGGAATACAAAACATTTAGAAACTGTGCCACAAAATAAATATAGTAAAGCTTGTGACTGTTGTGTATGTTTAAAGTCATAACTGGCAGTTACTGCGGAAGTTCCCACTGGGGTATAGAGAATATATTGACATTTCTGATTCTAACATAACATGATGGCATAACATGATGTACATGATGAACATGTTTTTCTCCAAGATAAAATAACTTATGCTTGTTTTTGTTGAATCGTTGTGGCCAACTGGGGTCAACCTTGATAGACTATTGGAGATTGCCTATGTGGGAAGAAAAAGAACAAATAGCTGAGCAAAAACAATAAGGTTCCTTGCACCTAAATGTGCTTGGACCCCTAATAAACAATTGCAAATAATAATAAATAATATTATCTGTAAGACTTGAGAATACAGAGGCTGTATCTGAAATGAATCGGCTCATTTATCTTATTTCCTTGTTTAAAGAACCAACGAAGAGTGATGGGTAGATTTTTTATTACTGCTAATTCCTCTATTTACATGATAAATTGTTGTCAGTCAGCATTACATAAATTAAGTGTCACTCATTAAAAAAATCTGCCAATTAGATGAGTAATTATAGTATTACTAATATTAAAATATATAGATAAATAGTTATGTTTATGTAATGTAATTCTTAAGTGAGTAAAGTGAGTGTGAGAAAGACAGCAAGTATTTGAAGAAAACGTAATGAAGAGCTCAGTGACTTTCAAAGTACCACTGTCATAAGATGCTAAGATAAGATCTTTGTCATGTTTGCTGTCTTTAATGTGAAAAGGAAGCACCTATAAGAAATAACAGCTCAGCCACACAGCAGTAGACAAACTCACAGAGCGATGTCTCTGAGTGCTGAAGCATGTAAACATCGCCTATAGCCTGTTGTGTCGCTCACTAAAGAGTTCCAAACTGCCACTGGAAGCAAAATCAACACAAGACCAGTGTATAGGGGCTGGACTCTGGAGCAGTGGAATCACATTTCACTACCTGTCAGTCTAATGGATGAATCTGGGTTTGGTTAATGGCAGGAGAATGTTACCTATCAGAATGCAAACAGTAAAGTTTGGTGGAGGAGGGATAATGGTCTGGGGCTGTTTTTCATGATTTGGGCCCCTTGGTTCCAGTGAAGGGTGACATCACTACAGCATACAAAGACATTTTAAACAATTACATGATTCTAGATTAGTGAAAAAAAAAACTTTTACAAAATTAGAATAAAAAACCTTTATCTGGTCAGTAGGTATTTATTTGCTCCATCAACCCTTTCCAAACCTCTCCTTAAAGAAACTCAGTGTTAACTCTAGCTATCATTCAATATCTGAGCTACAGATAGAATTTAATATATGATGTGATGACTAGAAGAAACCAAACGTTGTTCTTCTAACTAGCTCATAAGATATCAACTACATCTTTCAAAATACGCAAGTGCTGAATTTACAGTTACAGTTATTTAAGTGATACTTTTTTTAATCCCACCTCCACATTTAACCCATCCGTGAAGTGAAACACCACGTACACACTAGTGAATACGCACACACTAGGGGGCAGTGAGCACACTTGCCCAGAGCGGTGGGCAGCCCTATCCACAGGACCTGGTGAGCAATTGGGGGTTAGGTGTCTTGCTCAAGGACATCTCAGTCATGGACTGTCAGCACTGGGGATCGAACTGACAACCTTCTGGTCACAGGGCCACAACTGCCCCGCTATTCATCTATTCAACATATACAGGGTGATTTCTATGATAAAATCTATCACTGCCAAGATAAGATTTCTCTAGGATCTTTGTGCCATTCCATACAGTATACAGCACATTTGTTTACACTGCATAGGTAATTCAATCAGCTTAAAATGAAAGATTTCATTCTGCAATGATGCAGCTAATTATGTCTAGGTTATACATCAGGCTGTGGAAGTAGCTGATAAGCACAGGCTCAGGAACGGTGACTGATGGTAAAGTAGTAGTCTTCTGCATCGCTGGCAAGACAGAAGATCAGGCCTGTGATCAGCCTTTTAAACAGGTACTTTATTTCTGCTGGGCTTGAGTTCAAAAGCCACTTGCTTTTCTGCAGGACATCAGATCCCCACAGAAACGAGGGGGGGGGGGGGTAAAGAGAGAGAGAGTATAAGGGCATATATCTCCTCTCCGATACAGAGTATATCTCCTCTTCGATACAGAGTGCTTTTAACATTAAGCGAATCAATACTAACAAGATTGGCTACATTCACTGCTGACTATTATAGTTTCCATTAATGGATCTAATGTAGATCATTACGTGGGCAATCAGGTTACTATCTGGCTCAAACACAGAGCTGGCTCAAGACGTGCTGTACATTTAAGATGGACGTTCAGTTGGTAGAAGAAGGAACAGCAGTTGGTAGTTTTCCAAAATCACCAAAAACAGGGTCAACACTGAAGCTGTGTTGTAGTTCTGTTATTGTGTCTGTCTGAACTGAAGCGCTGATTGAGTTAAACTGTACCAGCCGTACATTCTTAATAAACACAGGCTGAAAGACAGTGCTTTATTCCATTAAAGCAATATTTTAGCAAAAACTCAAATGTACACAGTTTCTCTCCTATAACCCAAAATGTAGTCAGTCAGATAAAAGATTTGGGCCCAATCCCATTTCACCCCTTGCCCCTAACACTTAGCCCTACCGCTCCGTTTTGCACGTTCACGTCTATGGGTAGGGTTGTCCTGACTGTTGTTGAAGTGGAGGGGTAGGGTGAAGGGTTAGGGCTACATGGCCCTTCAAACGGAGATTTTTCAGAGGCGCACTACAAACAGAGGGTTATGAGAAAAGTCCCAGAATGCCATGCCAATCATCGGCAAGATGGCTGCACAAGTGACCAAAGAGACACATAAATGTAAGTATTTCTCTGTTAAAAAGCCCTTGTATTGTAAGAACCATTGTAATAACATTTTATGGTCATTTCCTTCATAACACGCATAAAATCGCTAGTAATACGCTGATGTCTCGGTCGCTACCGGGCGAATTTTCCTGTTCCACCTTTAATGGTGCAGTAGTTACGTTATGGTACCTGAGGTTACCTCACCATTTAAGGTAGAATGGGAAATCGATCATGAATCGATCATGAGCTCCTCCCCTCCTCTGCTGTCACTGCAGACTGGCAGGGTCGCATACAAGGCTAGGGGTAAAAATAAGAAATGGCATTGGGCCTTGGTGTCTGAAGTTTGCTTGCCTGAAGTGACAGGCTAATGGTGCTAACAAGTAATAAAAACTTCTACCCTGCTAATTAGCATGATGCAAACTGCATTGCTAAATTTTACTCACTTCCCTCAAACTGTGTCAGGTGTTTTATCAGTGTTGAATATAACGTGTTAGTAATGTGTAATGTCATATAATTACTTTGTCCAGTAACAGAGTTGTGTAACATGTTACAGTTACAATTACTGTACTCACATTACAGTTACTAACTTTGTAACTAACATTATTTGCATTACTCTTGTTTTTAAATCTTATCTCTCTTTGGATATTCACTACATTTTAGCACAAAAAGATATAACACAGGCGAACAATTCAGCATGTGAGTACATTGTCAAAGATGTGACTGAAAAGGCTGAGATAGCTTTATTACTATGTGGGCTAACTATTCTTGTTGATGTTAGCTTGGTCCTGAAACAGGACATATATTTCTCTGATAAGCTAACATGTCAGCACACCAAAAGACCCTGTGTGGACGGCAGAGTCCTCATCGGCATCCAGTGTTGTAGCCGTTTGTTGTAGGTTTAATTCATCTATATAAAAGCTAATTTTAGCAACTTTTTGAATGAAAAAGGGCATTTTGCAATTTTTTGGGATCTGCTCATTTCAGCTGATGTGCTTATTTTCCCTTCCCCATGGTTAAGCAGATAACAGTTCATTAACTTGTGCAGATACAAAATTAGAATTCACATAAACTAGTCATAAACTCAACAAATGATCTGTCGAAGCATCTAATCCTGCTAACACCAAACGGACATATAAACCTCACTTTTTCATTTTCATTTAGAAACACCTCTGTAATCTTTAATGAACGTAGATTTTTATTTCAAGACCATTTCTTCTCACTAATTTCTGGGTTTTCAAACAACATCAGCCAAATAATATCATCAAGGAAACTGTCAGGTTCTTTTTGAATTAAGCACTAAACGGACTGTGGGGTTTTCAGCTGGCACAGTGTCTTTGGGTTTAGAGTAGGGGTGGGAATCTCTTGTTATCGATGCGTCTTGATGCATCTTTTTTTTTGTACAGAAAACACAGTGTGAGAAACTTGAAACTTTGAAAGCAAAGTATTTGTAATGATCTATAACAAACTTACTTCCAATACCTTTTATTAATAAATCAAATGGTAGTGATATGGCAAGTGAACTAGATGGCTCTCATTCACTGCTCTTGTTTGGAGCACAGGAGACACTGCTGCCATTCATCTGGGATAAAATGCGCTGCTATGGTGACATAAGATCCTGTGGCAATGGGTGTCCAGGCAGCTCATGTTACAGCGTTCCTACCTGTTTTCTTTTATATTTTTTTGCTTCATTTATATTGTTTTGGTCTCATTGTAGAGAGTCGGGGGACTGCTGTTTCAGTAAAATATCTTAGAGACAGGACATTTATCTTGGCTCCAAAGTGTGCAACGTAGCATGAAAGCCCTAGTTCTCAAAGACTGAGGACTGGTGTGCAGACTGCAGGACACATAACAACGCAGTCTTGCCTAGCTAGTAGTGAACAAAAAGGCAAAGAGAGAGATTTAAGATGAACATTTGGAGACAAATGGACTTCACATTTTTAAGCACCGCAGTTGGTTTCCTAAATCTGCAACGAGAAACTGTCTAACACTAAAAAGGTTCCACCTCAGGTAGAATTTAAGGTGGAACAGAAAAATACGAACAAGAAGCTGGTGAATAAGAATTGCCTTCAGCCTTGAAAACAGTTGAACACTGAGAGACATTTTACAAGAAACTGTTCAACGTTTGAGGAAATGTTTCCTGGCAGAGATGAGAGGAAAGCAGCTATAGCTAAAGCTTAAGGCAGAGCAAAGTAAGTCTGTGTTTTCATTTATAATTTTTACCCTATAGTAGGACATTATCACATACTGAGACATACTGGACACGAAATGTTGTGGCTCTCAAGATGGTTTGATTTTTGTTGAAAAGGCAAAGTGACTCTTCTTAACATTTGGGTTGTCGACTCCAGACCTAAACTAGCTTTTAGTGCAGAGGGAGCTGGTCGGATTTCTCACTCATCCAGCTGTGTTTTCTGTTATGTGCTGCCACAGACTGTCCGAGCGCTCCACTACTGCACTTCCAAGTTCTGTCTTTTACATTCAGTCAACATTACGTTATAAATTTAAATTTAGAAAATCATTTTTGACATTTGTGAATCGATTCAGAATTGTCCACGTCCGCATCTAAAAATCCAGTTTCCCCCCCAACCCTAGTTTAGAGGGTATCTTAGAAGTAAATTAAGTAGTAATATTACTTTTGCCAGAATTAGTTTTGCTAATTTTCTATTTCTTCTTCTGCTTCTATTAGTTGTTGGCTACATTACTCTCATAGCTCAGGTGCTAAAACTAAAGAAGCAGACTTCAGACACCAGGTAATCGACTAGGCACATTTGATTTTTTGCCAATTTATCACTTAAAGAGTCAAAAATGTTGATGACTCAAGATTCTGTTTACCAAAAGTATAATAGCAGTGAAATTCAAGCACTGGCAGTCATCAGTGTAAACCATCTGTCTGCAATGCTTCTGGAAAACTGTAACTTTTATGTATCATAAAGACATGATATTACACAAGAACAAGAGAGAGAGAGAGAGAGAGGGTGAGAGGGAGGCAGGGAGGGTGGTGCATTGAGTGTAGAAGAACATAGAGACTAAGGACTGAAATTAATATTTAATGAACCATTACTTATGTCCTCACAGATGCAGCAATATAAAAATACCCAGCTGGCTCCTTCTCATGAAATAGACTCCAGTTCCGCCTGCTTATTATCCAGAGAGGAGTAACCCAATGTGGACCACTCTGAACCTCTACATTAGATTGCTTACATGGATATTGATTTAATCTCTTTCCCAAAGCATTTGCGAGTCTGATCTGTTTTAAAAAGGACATGTGAAATGCAAGGAGGTTCTGAGGCCTAAACAAACCCTAGCCCACATGAACCCTATTTAAAATGAATCATAGTCCAAAAGAACCCTAGCCCAAAAGAATACTAGCCAAAATTAATATTATCTGAATGAATAATAGTCCAAAAAACCCTAGCCCACATTAAACTTAATAGACTTAATAGCCCTAATAAATCCTACCCAAAAATCTCATCTTAAACCAGTCCTAGTCAAAATTGATTGTAGCCCAAACAAATCACAGTCCATAGAAATCTTTGAACAAATGAATCACAGTCCAAAAGAATCTGACCCTAAATAAGACCCAGCTGCAATTAATCCTACTGGAATGAATTCTAGTCTAAAAGAATCTCAGCCCAAATTAATTGTAGACCAAAAGAATCCTCACATTAGCATAAAGCCAAATAAATTCTGGGCAAAACTGCCAAAACGAATACCAGCCCAAATAAATGCTGGGCCAAGAAAATCATAACCCAAATTAGTCATAATGCAAAACAGACAATTTCCAGCCCAAACACATCTTCACCCAAAATTAAGGCCAAATAAAATTAAATAAATAAATCATATCCAAATGAATTCCAGCTTAAATCAGTAATACCTAAATGAATCCTAGTCGCAAAAATTTGGCCCAAGTGAATTCTATGCATACAAGAATCTTAGCCCCAAATGAATCCTGTTCCGAAAGAATCCCACTACAAATTAATTTTAATTTCAGCCCACAGGAGCCCCAGTCTAAATTAATTCCAGTCCAAAATAATCACAAATTAATCCTGGCCTATATGAATGGCAGTCTAAAAGACTTTTAGCCCAAATTAATGCTAGTCAAAAAGAATTCTAGCTCACATAAATATTAAGCCAAATGTGAATTTCAGGCTAAACTGCCTAAATGCATACTGACCCAAATTAATGTTGGGCCAAGAAATTATAGCCCAAATTTGTCACTATTGGCCCCTCCCTGTCTTGTCCATGTGCGGTTTGTTTTGTTTCTTCCCAGTCTTCCATGTGCTTCCTTGTTTTGAGGTTTGTCATGCCCCCTAGTTTTCTTGTCTCCGCCCCTGATTGTTACCACCTGTGTTTTCCACCTGTGTCCTGTTATTCCTTGATAGCCCTCTTGTGTTTATGCCCTGTGTTTTTTCCTAGTTGTTTGATGGTCTTTGTATTGTATGTATTGTTTGTACTGTTTGAACTTGGACTGTCTTGACCATGACCCGGGATTTGCCCCGAATAAATCTCGCTTGTCTCCGCACATGTGTCCGCCTCCTCATCGCTCAACGTTATAGAAAGACCAACCTACCAAGGACGCAGCGAGAAAGCAAGACTCCGGCATGTGGTTGTTCTGCTGGGACAAAACTCCGGCTGTTTCTGTTTAGCCCAAGTTAACTGTGTCTCAACTCCACCAAGCCAGAGACAACAAGTCCCCTGGCGCTGAGGATACATGAGCGTCTCGTCATTCTCGTAAGAAGGCAAAGGATGATTCTGCCTTGTGTCAGGACAACAAGAGCTCAGAAAAGTGCTTTGGGTCCATCTGAGCAACGTTGCAGGAAGGAACAACCTGTAGTGCAAGACGAGGTGAAACAGAAGGAACATTCAGATAACCCTTTCTACGGCACTCAGCTCAAGTGCCAGTGCAAGCTTCCCATAACTCAGGTGAGCCTTGGGAGCGGCCTAGAGGGTCTTATTTCTGTTTGTTCTTCCAGGTTAGCGCAGCAGCCAGTTCCTGGCATCGTGGACACCACCCAGCCCGTTCCTGGTGTTGTGGATGCCACCCGAATTCCTGATTCCATGGCCGCACTCCATGGCTTGTCCATTCCTGTGGCCACACCCTGCAGCTCACCTGTTCCCATGGACACACCCCGCGGCACGCCCGCACCTCCAAACCCACTGCAAGTCGCTGCGCCTCCAGACCCGCCGTCAGTCGCCATGCCTCCAGACCCGCTGCCAGTCACCGCGCACCTGGACCCGCCACCTGTCGCCGCGCCTCCAGACCCGCTGTGCCTCCGGACCCACTGCCTGTCACAGCGCCTCTGGACCTGCCACCTGTTGCTCCTTGTGGGCCTCCTGTTCCGGCTGTGTCTGCTTCTGTCCCTCCTATTTTGTCTGTCCCTTTGTTTTTGCCCTCCTCTGTTCCTGGTGTTGTGTTGTTCCCTACTGTTGTGTCTGTGCCCATTTCCGTTCCTATTGTGTTTCCCCTTCCTGTCTCTCCTTCTGTTTCTGTCCCAGTGTCTGTCTGTGTGTCCGTTTCTGTCCCGGTGTCTGTTTTGGTTCCTGTTCCCATATCTTTTGTGTGGTCTGTCTTGCGTTCTTGTGTTCCTCGTCCTGTTGTGCCTTCTGTCGTCCCTTGTTTGCCATAATTTTGTGTTGTGCTTCCTCGTCCTCCCTCCTGGCCCTTGTTTCGTCCTTGTTCTGTTCATGTTTTGTCTGTTCCTGTGTCTGGTGCTGTGTCTTCTGTTTCCTCTCCTGTTTCTGTGCCTGTGCCCTTGGCTTCTGTTTCGCGTTCTCATGTCTCTGCTCCGGTTCCTGCTTCTGTTCCTGTTCCTGCTTCTGTTCCCATTTCTGTGTCTGTTCCGTTTTCTGTTCCTCATGTCCCATGTCCTGTCCCTGCTCTTTTCACCCCAGCTCCTGTTCCTGTTTAGTTTAGTTTTGTGCCTGTTTTTGGTCCCTTGTGTCTGTGTTTGGTTTTGTTTTGTTTGGCACGCTTCGGAGCTATGCGCCTTGCAGGGGGATTCTGTCACAATTGGCCCCTTCCAGTCTTGTCCATGTGCAGTTTGTTTTGTTTCTTTCCAGTCTTTCACGTGCTTCCTTGTTTTGAGTTTTGTCATGCCACCTTGTTTTCTTGTCTCAGCCCATGATTGTTACTTCCTGTGATTTCCACCTGTGTCCTGTTATCCCTGGTTAGCTCTCTTGTATTTAAGCCCTGTCTTTTTTTCCTAGTTGTTTGTTGGTCTTTGTATTGTATATATTGTTTGTACTGTTTGAAGAGTATTGTTTGAATTCTGTGTTTGTTTCTTTAAGTCCGTCCCTCCTGCTATCCGTGTTGGCTCACTGAACTTGGACTGTATTGACCATGACCCTGGATTTGCTCCGAATAAAAATCCCTTGTCTCTGCACATGCGTCCGCCTCCTCATCACTCAACGTTACAAAACTCTCAATCTAGAACAGACCATTTCTAGCTCAAACAAATCTTAAGCCAAATTCCAGGTCAAATTAAACCAAGCATAACCAAGTCCTACGCAAAAGAATCCCAGCATGTATGAATCCTATCTGAACTGAATCCTGGCCTAACAGAATCCTAATTTAAATTAATCATGTCCTAAATTAACCCTAGAACCTATGGATTCTAGCACAAATAAATCTTAACCCAAACTAATCCTGGCGAAATGAATTCTGGTATTAGCAAAAGAAATGCAGACACAAAGACATTGCCTATTCAAAAAGACAGCAAAATAGTATCATTTGCCATGTATGTCCCTGCAGGTTGGTTCTAAACCACTTTTATATATTGTTAAGTTCACTCATTTTATGGAAAGTGTAAAACACTTCAGGGAGTAGGATTTCATTTCATTTGTGTAAGCTCACTGAGGCAAGCTTGATGTAATTCTACTTCATTTCACTTAGTGACACATATGAGAATTTATGCATCTGGTTACTTACAGTTTTCTATGCAAGCTGGTGTACATTAGAAGCCAGAATTAGAGGCAAAATGCAGTGCAGGAGTGAAATGAATTAAAAATTCTGGTCGGTTAACTAGCAAATATGTCAATACAAACTATAAAACAGCAAACATTACACCTTAACCTAATTTTTTCCTTGCATTTTATTTGTTTTTGCTGAGGTTTACTGACATCTGTGTGGCTTTTGTATTAAAATTCATTTTACAAGACCATTTTATAACCTCTCTATGCCGTACAATTACAGATGCTGTTTATTTTACTGATATAATAAATGGTTGCATTGTTGGAGAGACACCACATTCACAGTGAGATATTGGAGAGCTCTGTTTTAGACCAATAAAGGTCTAAGTCTAAAATTATAGTGAATTACTGGCTACTGGTAGCATTACGTTGACAGTCATTTAATGAACCTTGTTAACCTTTAAAAAACACAGTGAAATATCGACTGTAAACTGTGACTCCACAGTCACCTGCACCACAAGATTACTGTAGCTGTACTAATGGTGGATTCCTTTGAAATTTTGGTCCATGTCAACATGAGTGCAACATGCAATTCCTGCAGATGTTTCAGATGCTCTTTCATACTGTGAATCTCCTATTCTACCACACCTCAAGGGTGTTCTACTCAGATCCGGTGACTAGGAAGGCCACAAAGGTACACTGAGCTCATTGTCATGTTCATGAAACCTGTTTGCAACTACTTTTGTTCTGTGACGTGGTGCAACATTCAGCTGGAAGTCGCCATTAGTAAATGGGTAAATTGTGGCTTTAAAGGTTGTGAACATGGTCATCAACGATACTCAAATAGACTGTGGCAGTCAAGCGATGATTGCTTGGTATTTATAGGCATAAAGCATGTCTAAAAACATTCCCCACACCATTACACCTCCACCACCCTGGACTGTTAACACAGGGCAGGTTGGGTCCATAGGTTCATGCTGTTGGTGCCAAATTCTGACTCTAACTTCTGTGTGCCTCAGCAGAAACAAGATTCTTAGGACCAAACTAGGTTTTTCTAGTCTTCAACTGTCCAGTTGCTCACTGCAGCCTCAGCTTCCTGTTCTTAGCTGACACAGGTGGAATCTGGCATAGTCTTCTGCTGTTGTAGCCCATCTACCTTGGACATGTTGTGCATTCTGAGATGCTTTTCTGCTCACTGTACAGAGTAGTTAACTGAGATATCACTGGAGTAACTGCAGTGCCACTCTGGAGGTTTTGTCTTTACTGCTGCATTCTGGGTAAACTGTAGAGACTTGTTACAGAAATACTCAGATTAGCCCACCTGGCACCAACAATCATGCCACCATCACAATCACAGAAATCAAATTTTTTCCCATTCTGATACTTGATTTTAACTTTAACTAAAACTGCTGGCCTGTATCTGCATGACTGTATTTACTGTACTGCTGCCACATGATTGGCTGATCATTGCATGAATGAGTTGGGGTACAGGGCTCAGTGAGTGTATATTTTGTGTTAGGTTATTTATCATTAACTCACACAATATATCTAATCTGCATTTTCATGGGGCCCTTGGCTCATGAGGGCCATAGGCGGCTGCCTAGTGCAGAGACCGCTCCTGCTGCAGCAAGCACAGAGATAAAAAAAAAAAAAGCAGTCTGAGCTGGGTGAATGTTCTCTGTGTGGTGGAGTCAGTGAGGGTAGATGTAGTCTTCTTTATTGGCAGGTAATTAAGTTAAAGCTGCTCCACTGCATGGTCTTTGTCCTTTAAATATGTTCCAGAAAAATCTGCTGTGTGTGCACTGGCCTGCTCTTCAGAGGTCACTCAATACAGACTGACTTTCAGATCCAGCCAAAACTCAGGTGCACTACAGAGCAGAGCTTAGAAACCAAGAGTCCAATATTTGAATGTTTCTGATCTTGCATTCCAAAATTAGTTCAAATTGCATCCCCACAATAAAAAATAAAACTAAAAAACAAGTAGTCAGACTGTAGATGTTTCCAAGCATTATGTTATGACACATTTAAACTCAAGGCATTAAGTAGTTAAAAATATACCCAGAGTTTTGATCCATAGAAGGATCATTATTTTTACGCACCCCTGCGTTTTAAAGCAGGAAGTGAGGCTGCATCCCTGTCCCTCATGACCACATGGTGAGCAATGTTTTGAAGTCCATTTTTCCCAAATTGGAAAATCAGTGTGTACAATTCAGAACGGTCACAACTGATACACATATTTTCTTTGAAAACTATCACAGCTGGTAATGTATGCACTGATAAGGGCATTGTTGATGTGATTTCAACTTTACACTGTCATAACTTGCATTTGTGGATTAAACAAAAACAATGTTCAAGGGCAATGGCTTACCACAGTGTTCCCAAGCCTGTGCAGTGATATCCATCACAGAAGCATGCTGGTTTTAATGCAGTTCCATCTTAGGGGTTGAAAGTCGCAGGCCAAAGACATTTTTCAGGATTCTTTTGAGGATATCATGCGCCAAAGAGGTTGAAATATCCCTGCAATCACTTGTCACACACAAGGTGTTCTTAAACTAATGGCAAATTGGTGAACCTGGTCCCATCCTTACTCATGAAGGACTAGGCCTTTCCTGGATTCTTAACCTTTTTTTCCACATTTCATTCTTTGTTTTGAACTGCACCTGATGCAGCGTTTTGGAATGTATTGCAGGCATCAGATTCAGAATGAGAACATATTTACAGAAATCAGTGACGTTGTTTTAGTTTGAGCACAGATCAAAATGAATTTACAAATTACTTAATAAAATCAGTTTTATTAAGCACTTTGCCATTGAGGTTTGTATTTGATTTGAGACACAGGACACACTTTCAGCTTGACCCAACATTGAAGGACAGCTATGAATAGAGGATGTACAGAAGCTTTTTGATGGCCACAGCACTCGTTTAACCTTTAACGAGAGCTATTTACCCTCTTACCTTCAAGCATGTTAACTTTTATTAGCACCAATAACCCAGGCTGGACTGCATTGAAGGCTCTTCAGTTGATGTTTGTCTATAAACTGGAACTATGACCCTGTATCTAATAGCATTGTTAAGAGATAATGGAGGAATTTCCTCTGCATGTTCAGCACATTAGCTAGTCGTTATCAGTTGTTACGATGTCCTTACTACTGAAATGATCTCAGCTAATCTATAAGTACAATAAAGTGGTAATGGTGTAAACCTAACACTGCATTGCACTCAACACATCCCATTTCCAAGGGAAATTTCAGTTCCGTCCCACACAGCCAAGCTGGGCATGATGGGTGCAGTATGTTGGCTTTGGGGAATGTGAAAGTTGAGCAGAACTGAAATTTATGTAAACAAATCTTTACAAAGTGAGGCACTAACCCAATCAGAAGGCAGGTGGTCGAATTCGTTACATACAAACGTTTCAGTGCATTATGACAGGACAGAGGCAAAAGCTCATATATAGTCATATGCAAAAAGTTTGGGTGCCCTCTGGTCTAATGTGTTTGCAACATGTCATTGAGTTTCTAAGTGAGAATAAGTGAATATATCCTCTACAGAGAACAGACTTCTGTACATTTTTAATACACTGCCTTCAAGTCATGACGGATATATCTTATTTACGAGTTTGACGCCAATGAATAGCACCACAATGTCATATTTACTAGTGGGAAACTCAGATTTTTCAATGAGCCCTGAGTTTCCGAGTTGGGGATGTGTCAACAAAAAACCAATGACAGCCACTCATAAACTTGTTGTATTTCAGTTTTTCATCAGCCATAACATTAACACTGCAGACTGAAACCATCCACACATGGCAATAAGATATACTGTATAAACACAGAGTCTCTTTAATAACAGAATAATAAAAGTAAACCAAAATCATTATTTTCACTTATTTCCAGCCAAAACCACTTGAACACAAATCAAGTCGTACTTACGACCTCCGAAGTCATTAGGAGGAACTTCCACGAAGGAGAGGAAGGCAGCATGTGACCTGTGCAAAAGTTTTAGCCCATTTTAAATGTTATGTTTTACTTTTTCCTGTTTGTTAAACTCAGCAATGAATTAATTAATCAGAAATTGTACAGTAAAACGTGCCACAAATTTGCTAAACACGCCATATTAGAGCTGTAGAGGATGTGTTAACTTAGAAAATCAACAAAACATCATTTGAATGGGGGTGTTAAAACTTTTGTATATGGCTGTTTGAGTATTTCAACACACTGTCTTAGCCGTTTTTCATTTAAAAGTGGGAAAATGATCATTAGGATGTTAATGAACTGACATGACTGATGTAAGACACAAACTATGCTGACTTTCTGATGATTAATAAAAATGTATTAATGACACAAATATTAGCCCAGCAAGACTGTCAGTTGGATTTGAAGAGGAAGGTAGTGTTGTCACATTGAACCACTGTAAATGAAACATTAGGCCTTGCAAGGATTGCAAAGGATTGTAGCAAAAAGTGTTTTTCTTGTTATGATGCCAAGCTTGTAACAGTAGAACTTATAACTTTTTGGTGCTATACAGAACCATATACAACACATTCTCCATCAATCTGAAGAACCATTACACCATTTAAACCCTTTATTTTGAGTGTTTATGGTTCAATATAGAATCATTGTCTTTACTAAAGAACTCTTGAAGAACCATTTTCTTCATTTTTTTGGTTTTAAGAGAAGTCGACAATAACGTTAAAACAATACCACCTGGTAGAATTTCTCTCATTAATCTACAACTGCTGTGCTAAAGTCTTAGGCTTCTGAGAAAATGCTGTTTATATGGGCAGTAAGCTTGTATGTGTATTTAAAAACACTTACATAAGAATAAATACAAACAATCCATTGTTATGTGAGTACGTTAACATAACCATTTCCAAAGCTCTACTTGAGGAAGGCCAGGATGTACGGTTACCATCCAATGCTTAGTTTATCTATTATTTATTAAAATAAATGAAGTGCTGCTGGTGGACCTGAATAAAAATCAAATAAACTCATAACCGAAATATTTATACTTCAGTGAAAACAGTGCATTTGCCTTATATTTGACTGTATTTATGAGTGTGTTTATATGCACTTAATAATCCGATCATAACTGGATTATTCAAAAGGTCACATAAACAGCACACTGTTCTGAGACCAGAGTAAGGCCTAGAAATTTGATGAAGAAATCTGATAAAGAGCTGGTTTTTAATTTAGTAGTCAGATTTAGAGCACATATGTACCCTTACTCAGATTTCTTTCAGATTTCTCAGTCAAGCGGACTACGGAAATAAGCAAAGGACCCAACAAAACACTTTTGAAGCGAGGCTGAAACCAACTACATGCTTGACAAAATGAAGAATTTAAATGTTTTTCATCTTCTAGCTGATATATGTTTATGTTTTCAGCTAAAGTGGCTACTTCCTCAAGTGCATGTAGTGCATGTGTTGATCCGATCACTGACAAAATGATTTTTTGCAGTTGTTGGATTATTAAGTACATGTCAACACACTCCAAGTTTGTATTCATTCTAGCATTATAAAGGCTTTTTACTTTACAAAACCCATTTACTTCCCAGATTAATGTATTTAAACAACTTTCCTGTAGCTTCTGTAGGTCCAGGTCAGTGAAATCAACAAATACCACGAGAATACACATTTTCTGCTAGAATGAAAGTCCAAAAAAATCTAAATAAATACAGCATAAATAAGATCACCCCTAATGTTCCGCTGGAACAATTACCAAAATCTCTTTGTGTCGGTTTCGCGTACAGAGATTAGGCTTAGTCATGGTTCATTTAGATCTCGTTCAGGATCCTGTGTCGTCCAGGACTAGGCTGAATTCCTCAACTTGTTTTAGTCTTTCAAAAAGTAGCTGAGCTTTAAACACGGACGTAAAGAAACAGCAGGAGAAAACTTCTCAGTTGTATGTTCATTTGAACCATGAGAACTTGGGTTGGGCAGCATGACAATGTTTATCGTTATTATGATAACTTACGCTGCAAAATGCTTTTCTGAGTTATGAGTACCGCAGTACTTGTAGAACACTAACCAACCACATGCTACGTTATAAAGAGAGCTAGATGCTGGAACATTGCAATAACAATTTGACTGCACTCAGCCACAAGAGCATTAGTGAGGTCAGGAAGTGATGTTGGATGATTAGTTCTGGATCACTCAAGGTACTGGATGGAGCTCCATCCCTCTAGAGAATGCAGGTCCACATTGGGCCTAGCTCATGCACGGCTGCTCCAGAGTGTCCTGCTCTGCTGATCAATGCTTTTCAAGCTCTGTGCAATCGAACACCTGTGTCAGCAATGGGTGCAGCTTAAAGTAGCTAAATTTACTCAATAGTAGGGCTGCCTGAATGCTTTTGGACATATAGTGTGTATGAATCTAGAGGCATGTATCTAGTGTTATTGTTCAGTCATTCAGAGTGGTTTAGTGTGAAATGGTTATTGTAGAGACTCGGGCTTCTTTACAGTGATGTTGAGAAGAACTAGGGGTCACTGTGTTTGCAAACACAAAAATAGGCATTGTTTGCTACCCAAAATCATCCAATTAACACATATCCCTCTGTATCCCTCTGCCCCCAGTCCTGACCTCTAGACATCCACCTCTAAAGGCTCCCTTACAGAAGGTTATTATGACATGGTTATGAATAAGCTACATTTGCAGAGGTAATGTAGTTAACAATATTATACACAGCAAATATAGCTTATAGGATTTAGTGGCTAATGCCTTATTTGCTAGTACATTCAAAATGCAATTGCAGCTACATTTTTAGTTGTTGAGGCGGACAGGGACATTTTATTGACTAAAGTATCTAAAGCGATTTTAGTGACTAATGAAGCTAACAAGATTTTATTGGCCAACATAGCTACGGTGTAAACTTAGCTACAATAGCCACTAAAATGGCGTGCGGCGTCAGCTAATAAAGTTGTTAGCTACTAGTGGCTCAAAGCTACATTATTTATTTTCTCATGGAGCTAAAGAGATGTTAGTGGCTACATTTGACAAGTTTTTAGTAGACAATGTAGGTAGCAAGTTTTCAGAGGCTAATGAAGTAAACTAATGAATAAACATGTTAGCTACTAGTGGCTTATTTGCTACATTTTTAATTAATAATGTAGCTAATGAGGTTTTAGTGGCTAAAGATTTAGCTAAGATTTTTTAGCTAAGATTTTAGCTAAGCTAAAGCTAAGATTTTAGATTCAAATATAGCTAATAAAATTTTAGTGGTTAATGCAGCTACTCTAACAGGTTTTTAGTGGTTAATGCAGCTACTCTAACAAATTTTTAGTGGTTAATGCAGCTACTCTAACAGATTTTTAGTGGTTAATGCAGCTAGTCTAACAGATTTTTAGTGGTTAATGCAGCTAGCCTAACAGGTTTTTAGTGGTTAATGCAGCTACTCTAACAGATTTTTAGTGGTTAATGCAGCTAGTCTAACAGGTTTTTAGTGGTTAATGCAGCTAGTCTAACAGATTTTTAGTGGTTAATGCAGCTAGCCTAACAGGTTTTTAGTGGTTAATGCAGCTAGTCTAACAGGTTTTTAGTGGTTAATGCAGCTAGTCTAACAGATTTTTAGTGGTTAATGCAGCTAGCCTAACAGGTTTTTAGTGGTTAATGCAGCTACTCTAACAGGTTTTTAGTGGTTAATGCAGCTAGTCTAACAGATTTTTAGTGGTTAATGCAGCTAGCCTAACAGGTTTTTAGTGGTTAATGCAGCTACTCTAACAGGTTTTTAGTGGTTAATGCAGCTACTCTAACAAATTTTTAGTTGTTAATGCAGCTACTCTAACAGATTTTTAGTGGTTAATGCAGCTAGTCTAACAGATTTTTAGTGGTTAATGCAGCTAGCCTAACAGGTTTTTAGTGGTTAATGCAGCTAGCCTAACAGGTTTTTAGTGGTTAATGCAGCTACTCTAACAGATTTTTAGTGGTTAATGCAGCTAGTCTAACAGATTTTTAGTGGTTAATGCAGCTAGCCTAACAGGTTTTTAGTGGTTAATGCAGCTACTCTAACAGATTTTTAGTGGTTAATGCAGCTAGTCTAACAGATTTTTAGTGGTTAATGCAGCTAGCCTAACAGGTTTTTAGTGGTTAATGCAGCTAGCCTAACAGATTTTTAGTGGTTAATGCAGCTAGCCTAACAGGTTTTTAGTGGTTAATGCAGCTAGTCTAACAGATTTTTAGTGGTTAATGCAGCTAGTCTAACAGGTTTTTAGTGGTTAATGCAGCTAGTCTAACAGATTTTTAGTGGTTAATGCAGCTAGTCTAACAGATTTTTAGTGGTTAATGCAGCTAGTCTAACAGGTTTTTAGTGGTTAATGCAGCTAGTCTAACAGGTTTTTAGTGGTTAATGCAGCTAGTCTAACAGATTTTTAGTGGTTAATGCAGCTAGTCTAACAGATTTTTAGTGGTTAATGCAGCTAGTCTAACAGGTTTTTAGTGGTTAATGCAGCTAGTCTAACAGGTTTTTAGTGGTTAATGCAGCTAGTCTAACAGGTTTTTAGTGGTTAATGCAGCTAGTCTAACAGGTTTTTAGTGGTTAATGCAGCTAGTCTAACAGGTTTTTAGTGGTTAATGCAGCTAGCCTAACAGGTTTTTAGTGGTTAATGCAGCTAGTCTAACAGATTTTTAGTGGTTAATGCAGCTAGCCTAACAGGTTTTTAGTGGTTAATGCAGCTAGTCTAACAGGTTTTTAGTGGATGAGGTTTTACTTGCGTTCAGTCTTGGAACTTTGCAACAGTAGCTTTGAAGCAGCTTTTTGGTGGAGCCTGGAGAGGTCAAAGGCAAATTATTTCAAATAGAACTGGATGTCTATTTGAGATTACTTATGAACTCAGCGTGGTTCTCAGCTGACTGACTACAGTGTGAGCAAGAAAACGAAGCCCAGAGATTCTCAGATGTCCGTTTCTGTAAGGAATCCTATTCAAGCGCAAAACAGGATCATTTGTATTCATACCTGGATCCATTAGGGAACGCCTCAAATCCTCAATCCAGGAAAAATACAACAACACACAGTCTGTCAGACTCCCCAGTCAGAGAGATCAACAGCTCTACCTGTCTGTCAGTCAGTCAGTCTCTCTGTATCTCTCTTTCCTCTCCTAGCTTTTCCTTTTTATTCTCTCTCTCTCTCTCTCTCTCTCTCTCTCTCTCTCTCTCGCCTGTTTCCTTCTTTCTTTACCTGTCTTCCTTTTCCTCATTCCTTGTTATTGTGTTTTTCTTCTTTTCTTCTTGCTCTTTCTTTCTTTATCCCTCCTCCCACTTTTTCTATCTCTATCCCTCCTCCCACTCTTCTTACCCTCTCACCTTCTTTATATCTTAACTCCTTTTACTTTTTTCTGTCCTCTCATTGTCTTTCACTCTCTCATCAATCTTTCTGCTCTTTGCTTAGACTTTTCTCCTTCTGTCCTTCTCTCTCTTTTGTGTTCTTTCATCTCCTTTTTCTTACTTTTGCTCCCTCTTCTCTTACTCTCAATCCTTTCTCTTCTTCCATCTTTCTCTCTCTCACTCACACACATGGAAGATAGAATTATTTGTACATATAGATACATATAATTCTAAAAATGAAACATATGATTGTTCATATGTTTATATATATATATATATATATATATAATTACATATAGACATATTTATAATATATATGGAATAGATGTAATATATATTCTCTATCCTTTTTTACATCCTTTCTCATACCACTAAATGACATTTTATAACAAAATTATTTTTTTTTGCAATAATTTCTCATAAAAGTTCAATCATAATAAAATTTCTCCTTTTTCACTTGCAAAGTCAAATGTAGTGTAAATTAAAAGTTATGTGTCTGCAGTTTCTAGATAATATCTCCACTCGTTTCGATGAATTATCATGGATCAGAATCAATTCACATAAAGTGGCAACATGACTTCATTATCGCCCGTGATGACTGCATTAACATGAGCAATGATCTCATCCACACTGAATGAACACATTTTCTTTCTGCAGACACAGCCCTCATCCCTCGCTCCTCTCTCTCTCCTCATCCCCCCATCCGTTTTACTGCAGATATGGGTGTGTCCACTCCACTGCGGTAACTAACATTAACGGCTAACACCAGAGGAGGTGCAGAGAGAGGGGTGCAAATGTCAGAGATGGCCCTTAGTTTATTTAATATCTAATCAAAACAGCTGCTGAGTACAGTTTCTTCATTAGTCAGGAGGTGTTACTGAGGAGGTCAGATGTGAGATAATCCACTTGCAAAAAGAAGGGAAAAAATCAAATGAAAAATATGATACAACAATCATGCAAGAGCTGGTAGATCAACAAAACTATCCCCATCAAATAAACAGCATTTAAAGCTCCACTCTTGATTCAGATCTGGAAACATCCACAGGTGTTTTTAAAGGTAAAGACACCCTAAATACTGAATTATATATTTGTTTTTTGAGACTTCTGTGAATTTTTCTTTTAAATATACAGGGTGATTTAAAAAGATTCATCTGATTACAAAGCAGCATGTTTTTACAACTGTGATGTACCTATGAACCAATCAGATACCAATTGAAAGAGCTTATCGTAGAGTTTCTGACTGTCTTCAGTCTGTGAGAAGATAAAAAAACCCCTGAGCAGAAAGCGTTTTGCGTTCTCCAGTTCGGTGAGACTGAATCCGTCATAACTGTGCAGCATGATTTTCGTCAGCAATGAACCTCCAACAGCTCCGAGTGTTTGTCATTGTTTCCACAACACTGGATGCTCTCCGAAATCGCACTGAAAGAGCCGTGAGTGCAGTGACACCTGACATGCTGAATCTTGACTATGGTGTTGATGTTGTCCGTACAGATGGAGGAGGTTTGTATCTGAGCTCTTCTAAAATTACCCATTTACAATTTACTGCATTCTTCTGTAATTATTTACAAGTGACATTTTGAAATCATTTTGAAATGGGATGAAACTCCTTGAATCACCCTGTATTTTTTCTTTATCTTGACACTGAAAAAGGAATAACTCATACTGAATGGCTGTTTTAACTGTTGTTCACTGTTAACAGGTTTTCATAGATCTAGTTAACACTGTAACACTGTTATTAGTCAATAACAGTGACTATAACAGTAACACTGTAACAGTGTTACTGGTCAGTAACAATGACTTTAACAGTAACACTAACATCATTATTAATCAACAACAGTGACTGTAACAGTAACACTGTAACACTGTTATTAGTCAATAACAGTGACTATAACAGTAACACTGTAACAGTGTTACTGGTCAGTAACAGTGACTGGTTTTTATTTGTGCCTCACTTATTATTCTAATACAAGACCAGTTTTTGCACAAGTTTGCACAAGAGCCATGTTTACGTTAATGCAAAATATACAATATAGTATATATATATATATATATTCCCTCGTTTATCGTGGGTGTTACATTCCAGGACCACCCGCGATAAATGAAAATCCGCAAAGTAGGGACGCTATATTTATTTAAGTATTTATACACTATTTTAAGGCTTTATAACCCCCCCCACACACACTTTTACGCTACATAAACCTTTCCCATTCCCTTAGTAACCACTCCCACACTGTTCTGTGCTTGTATTGTAACTATTTACACTTACGTTAAAATGTTTTGAATTCCTAAACCTACGTAGGTACATACGTACAGTAGACAAATAATCACCTCAGTGGTCTGGTTAAATGATAATATGTACAGTACAGTAATAATAATAATAATACAGTAATAATAATAATATAATACAAACACATAATAATAATAGTAGACAATAAAGCGACAAAATCTCTCTCTCTCTCTCTCTCTCTCCCCCCCACACACACAACGTAAAACATTTTATATGGGTACTCACCATTGTACAGCTCCAGCCTGTATGTGTTGCCTGTAGTAATTACTAATTGTAGATCGATGATGATGAATATGTACACTGATGATGATGACGATGAATGCCGACAATGACGATGATTGCCGACAGTGATGACGAATGGCAAGAAGAGCTTACTGGCCTTCTTGAGGCACCACTTCGTCAGGTGGTGCATCTTCGGCCTGGGACGTACCTGTACTAACTTCGTCATCATGTACAGGTATAACTTCCACTAAAGGCGCTGGCGTGACGGACTTCTTTTCAGTTTTCTTTTATACATTTTGGGATTTTTTAATGTAAAAATTCATCAAATATATATATTGTCCACAGATCGAGTTCCGCAGAAAACCCGCAAAGTAGCGAAAATCCACAATATATTTTTTCCATTAATATTTTTTGAAAACCCGCGATGCACCGAGTCCGCGAAAGGTTAACCGCGAAGTGGCAAGGGAACACTGTATATATGTATTTTCAAGGGGCACCATTTCTGACCACTGAATAATCCACCCATGCTCTGATAGGCCTTTCACAGTAGTCATGACTGACAGGTGTGTTTCTTTTCCTTGTTCTATATTCACTATTGTGTATGAAGTGTAAAATCTTATTCCTCATTCATATTGCTTTTTTAGTTTTGCTCATGTTGTGTTGTTTTGTTTTTTAACTTTGCCTTTGGAGTTTTCTCAGGTAGTTTTTTTTTCCGCTGTCACTCTCCGCTTGCTCTTTATTTGGGCCTTGAGGATTTTCCGTAAAGCTGCTTTGCCACAATGCCAGGCGTAAAAAACACCATATAAATAAATCTTCAACTGAATGGAATTGAAATGAACTCCAAATAAAATATATTAATGGGGTCCCTTACTTTTTTATATCCACACACACACCAGCCTCAGTGCAGATGGTTCTGTGTGTGTGTGTGTGTGTGTGTGTGTGTGTGTCCTTCAGCAGACGGCTCTTTGGCACCTCTAGCTAATCGTGTCACGTAGAACACGACTAAAAGCAGTGATAAATCTCTTTCTCTCCCCCTCCATTTTCTCTCTCTCGCTCTCTTCTCTCTCTCTCTCTTCATCCTTTGTCTGCCTCTTTTTCACTCTTTCTCTCCCTTTTCTCCTCTCTCTACTCCTTCCTTCCCTTCCCTCTGTCTCCTCCCTCTCTTTTCTGCCTTTCTTTTCTCCCTCTCTCCTCTCCCTCCCACTTCTGTCATTTTTCTCTCTTCTCTATCTTCCCTCTTGCTCCACACCCTTCTATCTCTATTCACTCTCGCTTCCCTCTTTTCTGTCTTTCTTTTCTCTCACTCTTTCTCCTTCTCTCCCATCCTTTCATCTTCTGTCTTCTCTGTCTCTTTCTTTCTTTCTCTCTCTCACTTGTATTAGCCCACCCTCCAACATTCACAACCTCTCTCTGACACCCCCACACATTAACTTAATTAAGTTCTCCTCCTTCAAGACCTACAGAGAATAAAGACAGAGAGAGAGAGAGAATAAAGAGAGAGAGAGGGAGAGACGCCGTATGTTCAATAATTAAGAAAATATCAATCATAACACGTTTTAAAACAATAATTGCACCTTCAACTGAAGGAGAAAAAGCCAGAAACAACACATTTCTGGAATGTGACCCTCCAGACAACCTTTAAATGCCTTTTTCTTCACACAGTCCACAGCAAAACTGACCCCAGCCAATCCTGCCGTCATCTACAAATAAAATACTTTCTATTGATGTCCAGAACTCTTACAATTTTTATTTCATTACTGTAAATGGCCACTATAGTCTACAGCTTTTCTGATTTCTATTATACACTGCTCAAAAAAATAAAGGGAACACTCAAATAACACATCCTAGATCTGAATGAATGAAATATTCTCATTGAATACTTTGTTCTGTACAAAGTTGAATGTGCTGACAACAAAATCGCACAAAAATCATCAATAGAAATCAAATTTATTAACTAATGGAGGCCTGGATTTGGAGTCACACACAAAATTAAAGTGGAAAAACACACTACAGGCTGATCCAATTTGATGATCTTTGATGCAATGTCCTTAAAACAAGTCAAAATGAGGCTCAGTATTGTGTGTGGCCTCCATGAGCCTGTATGACCTCCCTACAACGCCTGGGCATGCTCCTGATGAGGTGGCGGATTGTCTCCTGAGGGATCTCCTCTCAGACCTGGACTAAAGCATCCACCAACTCCTGGACAGTCTGTGGTGCAACGTGGCATTGGTGGATGGAGCGAGACATGATGTCCCAGATGTGCTCAATCGGATTCAGGTCTGGGGAACGGGCAGGCCAGTCCAGAGCTTCAATGCCTTCATCTTGTAGGAACTGCTGACACACTCCAGCCACATGAGGTCTAGCATTGTCCTGCATTAGGACCGCACCAGCATATGGTCTCACAAGGGGTCTGAGGATCTCATCTCGGTACCTAATGTCAGTCAGGCTACCTCTGGCGAGCACATGGAGGGCTGTGCGGCCCTCCAAAGAAATGCCACCGCACACCATTACTGACCCACTGCCAAACCGGTCATGCTGAAGGATGTTGCAGGCAGCAGATCGCTCCCCACGGCGTCTCCAGACTCTGTCACGTCTGTCACATGTGCTCAGTGTGAACCTGCTTTCATCTGTGAAGAGCACAGGGCGCCAGTGGCGAATTTGCCAATCGTGGTGTTCTCTGGCAAATGCCAAGTATCCTGCACGGTGTTGGGCTGTGAGCACAACCCCCATCTGTGGACGTCGGGCCCTCATACCATCCTCATGGAGTCGGTTTCTAACCGTTTGTGCAGACACATGCACATTTGTGGCCTGCTGGAGGTCATTTTGCAGGACTCTGGCAGTGCTCCTCCTGTTCCTTGCACAAAGGCAGAGGTAGCGGTCCTGCTGCTGGATTGTTGCCCTCCTATGGCCTCCTCCACGTCTCCTGGTGTACTGGCCTGTCTCCTGGTAGCGCCTCCAGCCTCTGGACACTACGCTGACAGACACAGCAAACCTTCTTGCCACAGCTCGCATTGATGTGCCATCCTGGATGAGCTGCACTACCTGAGCCACTTGTGTGGGTTGTAGAGTCCGTCTCATGCTACCACGAGTGTGAAAGCACCACCAACATTCAAAAGTGACCAAAACATCAGCCAGAAAGCAGAAAGGTACTGAGAAGTGGTCTGTGGTCCCCACCTGCAGAACCACTCCTTTATTGAGTGTGTCTTGCTAATTGCCAATGATTTCCACCTGTTGTCTGTTCCATTTGCACAACAGCTGTGAAACTGATTGTCAATCAGTGTTGCTTCCTAAGTGGACAGTTTGATTTCACAGAAGTTTGATTTACTTGGAGTTATATTGTGTTGTTTAAGTGTTCCCTTTATTTTTTTGAGCAGTGTATTATTTTACTTAATGGTCAGCTGTGAGCCCCTTATATGGAATGGTATAGCATGTAGGTCTATAGAGGACGTTCTGGAAGAAAGTTCTCTCTAAGGTTCTTTAGGTAATAAGTTCTTGGGTTGTTTCAGAGAAAGTTCTTTATCAGGTATTTAGGAGGAAGGAGGTTCTGTCTTAGGTTTTTCAGGAGAAAAGCTCTCTACAATCCTTTAGGAGAAAGTTCTGAAGTTCTCATTCTGGTTCTTTAGGACAAGACCTTCTTTTAGGTCGTTTACGGGAAAGTTCTCTGGCGGGTCCTTCAGCAGACTCTGGTCTGCATGTCCTTTAAACTCAGTTTAACGCAGTTAGTGTAACTTTGAGGAGAGCTATAATCCAATTTACTCTCTCTCTCTCTCTCTCTCACACACACACACACACACACACACACACACACACACAGACCTGAGTATCTGTTCTCTGCAGAATTGTCTCCTGTGATCAGCCGGCATCCAGAGACACTTCACAAACATTACAGCTGTAATTAGAATGCAGCTACTCTCTCTCTCTCTCTCTGTCTCTCTCTCTCTGTCTCTCTCTCTCTTTCTCTCTCTCTCAATTTAAATTTTAATTTAAGGTATTTTATTAGCATGACAAATATGCTATATTTGTATTGCCAAAGCTTGCCAAAGATTTTTAAATAGAAAATCAACGATTTACGAGATGAACATATTAGATTCTAGGAATTAAAAAAAAATTGATCTTAAAATGTTAAACATTGCAAAATAACTAAACTGTGGAGCCGTCGTTTTAAAAAGACAGGATACAATAAAAATAAAACAATAAATACGTATGTGTGTGTATCCATGTGTGTGTGTGTGAGACATGGTCACTCACTGTCCCTCTTACGGTGGCAGGTCAGGGTGTGTTGACCTGCGAGTGTGCTGCTCTCTCTCTCCTGCCCTAACAGATACGACAGATTCTCTGTGTTAGACAGGCTGTTGAATGTGGGATGTTTGCTGCTGAGTTTTGTAAAGAACTCTTTGCGGATCTCAGTGAATTCAGCCAGGAAGGATGTCCTGTGTCTGCCGCTCTCGACAGCCAGACTAGGCTGACTGAGTCTGTAGCTCGTCGGGGTGGTCCTCAGTCTCAGATCAGTCACTGTGCTCAGGTGCTCTGCCACAGTGTACTGTCTTTTTAGGGCCAGATAACATTGTTTGAGTTTCCCGATAGTCTCTGTATTTTTCTCTCAGGTGTTCTCTAATTTGATTGGTTCTGATCAGATTGGTTGTGTTTCTCTGATCCTGAGTCTGAGTGTTAGTGTGTGCGTTAGTGAGTGTTAATGTGTGGTTCAGGACCAGCGGACCCCACACTTCACTGCCATAAAGGACATTTGGTTCAATTACTGACGCAAATGTTTTTAGCCGATTTCTGATTGGAATTTCTACAAAAATTTGTCGTTTTATGGCAAAGAAAGCCCTGCGAGCTTTTTCTCTCAGTTCACTCACTGCCTGATGGAAGTGACCTGAAGAACTGATTTCGATGCCTAAATAATTATAGTTTGAGGAGTAACTAATTTGGTTTGTGCCTAACCTAAATGTGTGTTGTTTTCCCTGAGATCTGGATCCTTTCTGAAATATCATTATATTAGTCTTTTTCAGGTTTACTGCTCCAGCAGGTCCAGGTTCTGCTGTAGACCCTGCTCTGTGGGGGACAGCAGAACCAGGTCATCTGCATAGAGCAGGAATTTAATCTCGTCGTGCAGAGTGAGACCGGGAGCTGTGGACTCCTCTAATATCTTTGGCAATTCATTAATGTATATATTAAATAGTGTTGGGCTTAAACAGCAGCCCTGTCTCACGCCACGCTCCTGCAAGATGGAATTTGTTTGTTTATTGCCAATTTTTATGCCACATTTATTTCCTGTATACACTGATTTAATTAGATCGGATGTTTTACCTCCTACACCACTTTCTGTAAGCTTGTAGAACAATCATTGGTGCTGAATAGAATCAAAAGCCTTTTTGAAATCAATAAAACATGCAAAGATTTTGGTTTTATTTTGGACGATGTATTTATCAGTTAGGGTGTGTTGGGTGTAAATATGATCGGTGGTGAGGTAATTTGGTAAAAATCCAGTTTGACTTCTACTCAAGACACTGTGCTGCATAAGGAAGTTGCCAACAGGCCCACAGGCTTTATTTGGTGTTAGTCTTTTCATTTTATCATTAAGCTCCTGCCCAGTAATTGAGAGGTCTAAAGGGTGTTGGTTATTTTTAATAGTCAGTTCTAGTTTCTCAAGTTTTCTCTTTATGTCATTTTGTTCAGAGTTCGGGTCGAGTTCTATCTTATTGAAGAGTGTTTGGAAGTGGCTTGTCCATATGTCTTCATTTTGAATTGCCAGTTGTTCATAGTCTTTCTTTTTCAGGTTGTTCCAGTGATTCCAAAACTGGTTTGTTCTGATTGACTCCTCGATTAGCGTCAGTTGCTTGCTGGTGTATTGAGCTTTTTTTGTTCTGAGTGTATGTTTATATTGTTTTAGTACTTCACAGTAAAGAAGGCGTATGTCTGTGTTATTTGGATCTCTATGTTTCTGATATGATAGTGCTCTTGCTCACTCTCTTGCTCTATCTGTCTTGTTTTCTCTCTCTCTGTCTCTCTCTTTCTGTCTCTATCTCACCCTCTCTCTCTCTGTCTCTCTCTTTTCCAACTCTGTCTTGTTCTCTTTCTTTCTCTCTCTTTCTCTCTCTTGCTCTATCTGTCTTGTTTTCTCTCTCTCTCTCTGTCTCTCTCTTCTCCATGTCTCTCTCTGTCTCTCTCTCTTTCTCTCTCTCTCTCTCTTGCTCTATCTGTCTTGTTTTCTCTCTCTCTCTCTCTCTTCTCCATCTCACTCTCTCTGTCTCTCTCTCTTCTCGAGCTCTGTCTCTCACTCTCTTGCTCTATCTGTCTTGTTTTATCTCTCTCTCTCTCTTCTCCATCTCACTCTCTCTGTCTCTCTCTCTTCTCAAGCTCTGTCTCTCACTCTCTTGCTCTATCTGTCTTGTTTTCTCTCTCTCTCTCTCTCTTCTCCATCTCACTCTCTCTGTCTCTCTCTCTTCTCGAGCTCTGTCTCTCACTCTCTTGCTCTATCTGTCTTGTTTTCTCTCTCTCTCTCTTCTCCATCTCACTCTCTCTGTCTCTCTCTCTTCTCGAGCTCTGTCTCTCACTCTCTTGCTCTATCTGTCTTGTTTTCTCTCTCTCTCTCTGTCTCTCTCCGTCTCTCTCTCTTCTCCATCTCTCTCTCTCTCTCTCGCTCTATCTGTCTTGTTTTCTCTCTCTTTCTCTGTCTCTCTCTCTTCTCCATCTCACTCTCTCTGTCTCTCTCTCTTCTCCAGCTCTGTCTCTCACTCTCTTGCTCTGTCTTGTTTTCTCTCTCTCTCTGTCTCTCTTCTCCATCTCTCTGTCTCTTTCTCTCTCTTGCTGTCTTGTTCTCTTTCTCTCTTTTTTCTCTTTCTCTCTCTCTCTCTCTCTTTCTATCTCTCTCTCTCTATCTCTGTCTCTCTCTCTGTCTCTCTCTCTCTCTCTCTCTCATCTCTTACGGTCTCTGCTCTCTGTGGTCCATGTTTATTCACGTAATCCATTATAAATGTGTGGATTAATCAGAGAAGGATGCTAAGAGAGTTAAAATTCAGGAGCTGAGTGGAGAATTCAAGGACAAACAGATTAAAATTACAGACAGCGAGAGAGAGAGAGAGAGAGAGAGAGAGAGAATGAAAACACAGAGATAAATAAAAAGAGAGAGAACAAAGACCTGAAGAAAGAGAATGACAGCCGGAGTGAGAAACAGTCTTAGATTAAGCAGCGCTTCATTAAAGATTACAGTAATAAGCAGATCAGGTGTATCAGCATAATTGACCTCTGTCCGGATGGTCCTCCCTCTCCTCCATCACTCTGTTAGCTGATAGATTCAGCAGTTAGTGTTTTTCTCCAAGCACGTCCAGCTCCAACGATGCTATTTTAGCCACAGTTTGAAAAGATGGCTAAAGTGTCTGAAACTACAAGCCTATTAGAGAAACCTAACAATTCAACACCATTTAAGACAAGATTGTGATGACTTGACAGAGCACAGTGGGCTACTACTGGTCCACTAATGGTTTAGCTGCTGGCCCACTGGCTTTTTGCTCAGCATTTTCTGGGCGGTGTTTATGCAGAGTATTAGACAAAATGTCATTTTTCATTGCTTATTTTCCTCTCACAGTTCAATTTATTCATTTTCCCCTTCACTTATTTCTTGTGATTTAATTCATTTCAACCACAATATCATAAATAAAACTGGCTATATGGCTGTAATCAATCAGGATTTCTGCCAATTTGATTGAACACATTCCGATTATCTCACTCTTCTCAACAGTCTGATGGAAAATCTCTGTTTACATGCACACCACAAGTAATCCAATCCAGAATTACACACATGCGTAGAGAACCATTCAGTGTAGACGTTACCATGACAGCGAGCATCACGTTAGTCCAGTCAGAGTGAGTCCTGTCAGACTCAGGAAAATGTCCTTCACATGTCCTTATTAAAAAAGGCTGAGAGGAAGACGTTGTGTTCTAAAATACATAATCTGGATGCCTGTCCCACCGCCGTCTTTTAAAGATCAGAGCATGAACTTCTCCTCTGAACAGTTTCTGCTCCCACCATGTTGAACATTATAAACTTTCTCTATGACTCAACACACAGAACATACATAAACTTAATTCTGATTGGGAATGTAATCAGATACAGGTGTTTACACAGATATTATTCTTCTATTTAAGGGATTATTCACAGGATTACCCAACTTGTTCAATCAGATAAAAACTGTATTCCGATTGGCCTCAATTGGACTAGACTATTCTGACTGAGATGGTTACATGAACATATTCTGTTTCGATTGAGCTGTTTGTCGATAATTGATTATTAACGGATTATCAGGCTGCATGTAACTGTGGCTAAAACGAATGTTTTCCTTTTAGTTCTTTGTAATATTTGTCCTTGATTATTGTACAAAATGAAATCTGTGCTAAAAATGACAATAATCTGGGTGGTCCAGGGTTGGGCCGTCAGCAGAAAACAGTCAGCAGGGTGCTGACCTCAGCAAACCAATCCATCTAGGATGCTATTTGGGATGTCTTTGCTAGTCCTCCTCGATCTTAGTGCAGCATTTGACATGATAGACCACTCTATATTACTAGATAGACTAGACAACTTTGTAGGGGTAACAGGAATAGCTCTTTCCTGGTTCAGGTCTTACATCACTGATCGCCATCAGTTAACGTTAATATAATATATGTTAATATATAATATACAATATATATAATATATGGTGAATCGTCTGTCCTCGCAAAAGTATGGTGTTCTACAAGGCTCTGTTTTAGGACCTATATTATTCACAATATATATGCTACCATTGGGCACCATTATCAGTAAACATGGCATGGATGTTCACTGTTATGACACTCAGTTTAACATATATATATATATATATATATATATATATATATATATATATATACAAAAATGATTAAAAAAAAGACTGGACATAAAAGACTGGATGTTGAGTATCTTTTTCCTACTTAACTTGAAGGTTCTGGTTCTTGGTACAAAAGTAGCTAGAAATAAACTGTTTAATTTTACACTTAAACTTAACAATTTCTCAGTTGCACCAAGTTCAATTGTAAAAAAACTGGGTGTCATGATAGATTCAGATCTGTCCTTCGATGCACATATAACTAATATTACTAGAACAGCCTTCCTGCATCTCTGCAATACTGCTAAATTAAGAAATACATTATATCTACATAGTTTATGCATTTATTACTTCAAGGCTAGATTACTGCAATGCGCTGCTGTCTGGATGTCCCAGCAAAAGCCTTAACAAACTTCATCTAGTCCAGAATCCTGCAGCCAGAGTCCTCACAAGAACCAGAATGTTTGACCATATCATCCCACTTCTATCAACTGGTTGGCAGTTAAATTTCACATCGATTAAAAAATGACCTATCTTACTGACCTATAAAGCTCTAAACGGACTCACCCCTCAGTACCTGAGTGAACTTCTCTCATACTATGAACCGTCGTGCCTACTAAGATCACAGGGTGCTGGTTTACTACTAGTACATAGAATTAATAAAGTTACATCGGGGGAGGGGGAGAGCCTTCTCACACAAAGCCCCCAAGCTTTGGAATAATCTTCCTGTCAGTATTCGGGACTCAGACACAGCCTCAGTATTTAATTCTAGGCTAAATATCTACTTGTTTAGTCAAGCCTTTGGTAATTAGTTTTCCCTGTCAGATAAAAGGTGCAGATCTGGGGGTTCATGATCAGAGTATTATGGTAAACTGGGAGTGTTGGTGCTGTCGTCCTGCTTCACTCAAGTTTGTCTGTGGTCAGTCACTCAGCAGATCTAGCTCCCTGTGTGTTTTCCTTTATTTGCCGAGCTGAACAGCTGCCCATCCTGTGCGTCTGATGCTCTTGCTTCTTCTGCCTTGATCAAGTGCCCGCTGCTCACCAGGCTTCTGGACTGGCTTGACCACCATTGAGCTTCATGCTGTATAACGCTGTGCAATCCTCACCCTCATGAACTGACCCTCCCGATGATGCTGCTGCTGCTGCATAAACTATTCAAATGAACCACTGCTCCACCTGTTTTTCCTGCGTTGTACTATAATATTATAATACTTTATACTAACACTGTTTGCTCTCTGGTGTCGACCAGAGGAGAACGGGTGGCGACGCTCATGGGGGCTTGGACCCCGATTTTTCTGTAAAGGTGCTTTGTGACAGCACCTGTTGTAATAAGCGCTATATAAATAAACTTTGCTTGCTTTGCTATCCACAGTCATTAGCTTCTGTCACTTGTTAGCTACATTAGCATAGTTCCAGCTCCAGTGCTGAAACTAAAAGAGCAAACTTCACGCACTGAACATGTCTTGATGGACTTCATCTGCGGTGATTCGTCAAAGTCTGCGCATTTCATTTTTGGCCTTTGTTCATATTTTTTCTCAGTTTCTGTTACAGGCCAGGTTCTTTGTGGTTCTGGAGGCACAAAATGGCACTTTTGATTCAGTGCGTACACAAAAATCATCTGCAGAGGGAAATAAGCTCTATTTTCTGGGGTTCAAATCAACATCAAAGCAAATTATTACATAAACTTTCTCTCATTCTCGCAGTTTGAAATCAATTTGAGTCCCTTCAAGCACAGCTGTAACTCTCCCTCTCTCTCTCTCACTCTGCCTCTATGTCTCTCTGTCTTTCTTTCTCTCTCTGCTGTGGACAAAAACATTGTTTTGCTGGAAGTTATCTGACAGTAAAATGGCTAAACGCATTTGAGAGAAAATCGCAGAAATCACATCTCGGCTGAGCGCGCACACCACAAACTCCTTCTCTTCACTTTCTCTCTCTTTTCCCCCTGGTAACCCCTTAATGCCCAGCTGCTACACTTAATATCATTAGAGACAATGCCACAGAACTTGTTATGATTGTTTTACTCACAATCAAATGAGGCTAAAATGTATAGGGGACTATGTTGCCTTATGACACCCTGCATTTGCCTCTACACTATAAATATGTTAAAAAAAACACTTTAAGCCAAAATCTAAGTGCAAAAACTATCGTGTCTCAGACATCAGGCATGTACTGATATGAAACTGTCACAGGGTACATCTCAGTACCTTTATTCAGGGAGCAAAATTGATCCATAATCCACTGAAATGATATTTCCTAAGTTGTATTGACTCCGCAAACCCCATCTCGTCTCCAGGCTTCTTATTTTATTGTTCTGTTATAAAATATCAGATTATGAAAAGATACAAATATGTATTTTCCACCTGGAAGAACTTACGCAAGAGCGTAAAACCACTGTTGTACCTTTGAGGGAACCTTCACATTGTTTGTGCCTTGATAAACAAAAAAATGTACCTGCACAGAACCTTTATTTCTAACAGTGAATGGGGTAGAACACAGGTACAGTAAACGCTTACATCAAAGCGTCAAAGTTTGCTCGCTAGCTTTATTTATTTATTTGCTCTTATCTCTCGGCTCCTGCTGAATTCTCCAGAAAATGAAAAAAAAAAAAGATTCTGTGCCATGTGAGGCTGCAGATCGATAGCAGCGGCAGGAACGGATCGCATTTCCTCTGGTCATCAAAAGGTTATTTTATACCCGATCACTGCTATTGATCGCTGGCCCTGTTTCCCTCGGCTCTTAGCTGGGAGAGAATCTATATGCTGCTTATTTATTTATTTATTTTCCTCCTCTTTACCTTCGGATTACACTGCAGAGTTTGGAGAATCGATGGGTGTTTAATGTGGATCTGAGGCACAGACTGAGAAAAGGGGCAATAATGCTGCTTTAGCTTCTACCACAAACATTATCACGGCCTTCAGGAGGAGGAAAAAAGAACACAATGGCTTTCGCTCTGCTATCTCTCTCTTATTATATATATATATATATATATATATATATATATATATATACTTAGTTATACTTAGTTGGCCAGTTAGTCAGGCTATGAGCTAACTGACTCATTAATGAACTAGCCAATGTTAGAAAGTGAAAAAGTATCGGTGTAACTTTTCACACCATAAATGGTGCAGTTGTTACATTCTTGCGCCTCAGGCCACTGAGGCACTCAGGCACTATTTAAGGTGGAACAGGACAATTCAAAGAAGAAGCTGGTGAACGGGAAGCCAACTTCAACGTTATTCTCGAATTGCTGCATTATTTCCTCCTGTAGTCTTTCACAGAGTGGTGAGTTCCTCCCCTTCTTTGTTTCTGAAAGACTCGGCCTCTCTGAGAAACTCTTTTACACCCAGTCATGCTTGCTGACCTGTCACCAGTTAACCTAATTAGTTGTGAGATGTTCCATCAGGTGTTTTATTTAGCATTACCAAACTTTATTAGACCTTTATTGCCCCAGCCCAACTTTTTTTAAACATGTTGCTGGCATCAAATTAAAAATTGGCATATATCTTTTATATTTTAGAATTATAACAATAAAATTTCCCAGTTTCAACTTTGGACATATTGTCTTTGGACTACACACACACATTTTCTAAACACAGTGAGGGGTGGTGGTACTGGAGCCTATCCCGGTAGTCGCTAGACAGGTTGCCAGGCCATTACAGTTGTCTTTGTACTATTTTCAATTAAATTTAGGGTTTAAATGATTTGCACATCATTGCATTTTGTTTTTACTTACATTTTGTACAGCATTCCAACTTGTTTGGAAATGGGGTTGTAATATAATATAATATACAAGATAAAAAACAGTGATATAGTGTTATATTTTGGCCTGTTTTTTTGTTTATAGTGGCTTTTATATCATCCTAATTTTCAGAAAAGTATGTAATGAAATGCAATAAAAAAAACAAGAATTTGTGATTTGTTTGAACTGACAAAAGTGCAATGAATTTACTTTGATTGTTCACCAACTTGATGGTATTTTTTATATATAAACAAATTAAGAATTTGATGCTTGCTACACTCAAAAAATGTGGAACAGGTACAAATTAACAGTGAAAAGTTCGTAGAATATTTAAGTGACACAATTTTAAAACATTTCACAATAAGCAGTTGAATTGGTAGCGGGTAAGAGTATCATGATTGGATACAAAAGGAGCCTCCAAGAAGAACATTTCTCAACACAAGATTGCAAAGAATTCTTTCTCTACCAACAATATTGTGAAAGAATTCTGGATATCCAGAGAAATCTTAGTCCGTGGAGGGCAAGGCCCCAAAGCACTGTTGAAAGCATGTGACCCACAAGTTCAGATGGCACTACATGAGAAAACATCACGCTACTGTGTTAAATATAACCACATGGGCCCAGAAGTACGTCAGAAAACTACTGTCAAGGTACACAGTCCACCAACTTGAAACTCTATTAGGCAAGGAGAAAGTTACATATCAATTCTAAACAGAAACGCTGCCGAGTTCTCTGGGCTCATCTCAGATTGTTCAAAAGACAGTGGAAAAGTGCGTTGTGGTCAGCTCACGTTTCAGCTTGTCTTTAGAAAAAACGGACAATGAGTTCTCCATGCCAAATATAAAAGGGTCCGTCTAGACTTTTATCAATGAAGGGTGCAAAAGCCAACATCTGTCATAGTATAGGAGTGTATCAGTGCCCATGGCATGGGTGACTTGCACATATGTGAAGGTACCATTGACATGGAGACGTATATTGACATATGCCATCAAGATAACGTCTTTTCCCGGGAACTCCATGGTAATTTTAGCAAGACAAAACCAGGTCATATGCCAACTGCATGGCCTCGTAAACACAGAGTGTGCGTCTTTGACTGGCCTGTTAGCAATCCAGATCTGTTTCCTAATGAAAATGTATGACATATCACGAAGAGGAGAATGAGACAATGACCACAGACTGTTGAGCAGCTGAAATCTTGTATCAAGCATCCAAGAATTTGTATCCTCAGTTCCCAAACGATTAAAGAGTATGATTTAAAGAAAAGGTGATGTAACAAGAGGAAAACATGCCTCTGCCTTAACTTTTAAGCATGTATGTTACAAGCCTCAAAGTGTAAATTACACATTAAAAAAATATTATTAAAAAAAGGTTGGTCAGTAAAAACATTACAAATCCTTTCTTTAACAAATTACACATTATTGTTTTTATTTTATAAAATGACCCAACCTTTCTGGAAATGGGGTTTATGATAATACTGTGAGACTGAGGACAATATGTCCGTGATAAAAGGCAACAAAATCGGACAAACTAAAAAAAATATGTCACAAGTTAACAAAAAAAATGACATGTTCTCAATTTAGGTTAGTCTTCATAGTCATAATATACACATAACATAGTTCTGGCATTGCTTTTAACAATGTACTGTAATATAATACCCAGGTCAGTATTATAGCATGGTGTGCTTTTATGTGAGTGTTTCATAATACGCTCATGCTATCACACGTCTGTGCTTGTGCTTAAGTTCAGAGAGCAGTCTAGCACCTTTAGCCTCTGTGCATAATCCTAATTGATGTGGCATGCACAGGCTGATGTACGGCCACACGTGTGATCCTGAGGTGCCCTTCTAAAGTGCTTTAATTCACTTAAATATAAATTCTTCACATGCTGTATATTCTTACCTGTTAATGCATGTCTCCCTGAGCTGTAAATCTGTACTGTAGAAGAGCACAGAGATATGCTCTTGCTCAGAATAAAGTAACGTGTGTCCTTCAATATAAATTGTGTTAAATGGTGTTTTATGCATACTTGCATTTACAGAGGTTGCCTGGAGGAAGTGCTTTCAAAATGTCTGCATAATTCGGTGGTTGAGATGTAAACAAAGTCATTCAGAGTGGTTTAGTGTGAAATGGTTCATTATAGAGACTCAGATTTCTTTACAATGGTGGCTTTACAGTGGTTGGTATAGTGTAGTGGGTAACACCTCTGCCTTCTACACTGTAGACTGGGTTTCAATCCCCCACCAGGGTAAGCACCCTACACTATACTATATTAATAAGAGTCCTTGGGCAAGACTCCTAACACTACTCCGGCCTACTTGTGTAAAATGGTCACATGGCAAGTCACTCTGGATAGGAGTACCAACCAAATGCCATAAATGTAAAATGTAAATGTGACAGGAACAATGTAAATACAGCCATTTCCTTACTGTCTAAAACCACCAGTGAGTTTCTTCTGTAATGGTGATGATGGTAAAATAGTGAATTGTTAAAAAAAAAAAAAAGTTTTCTTTGTGGACTATTTTGCTTGACAACACCTTATATGTACCCCTTCGCCTTGACTATATTTTAGGCCAGAATGTTATGCCTCAGGTATCAGGCAGTGTATTGATGTAATGCCTTTCTGTGAGGGAACTTTTAGAGGTGGACATCTGGTTCCTATCACCACCACTGTGAAGAGTTCTGATTTTGTACGTTTCTCTAGAACAGAGCATTTCACACCAAACCACTCTGAATGACTTTGATTACATCTCAACCACTTAATTATACAAAAAAAATAATGTATTACATGTATAACGTTTCTCACAGTAAAATTTAAATATTTGAAATAAGAAATCTAAATAATTTTACTGCCTTGCAATTGTGGTTATTCCTTAAATCATTTTCATATCATGAAAGGGTACATAAATGTTGTTAAAATATCATAATGTGCTGTTCACTATGTAAGTTAACTGATACTTTATTAATCCCCCAAATGGGGAAATTCCACCTCTGCATTTAACCCATCTGTGAAGTGAAACACAACATACACACTACTGAATAGACACACACTAGGGGACAGTGAGCACACTTGCCCAGAGTGGTGGGCAGCCCAATCCACAGTGCCTGGGGAGCAATTGGGGGTTAGTTGTCTTGCTCAAGGACACCTCAGTCATGTGCTGTCGGCCCTGGGGATTGAACCGGCAACCTTCCGGTCACAGGGCCAGTTCCCTAACCTCCAGCCCACAACTGCTCCTAAATATATAACAGGAACTCAGCTGCAAATAAGCCATCCTGAACCTTTGCTTTTGTGACATACATTATATGTCCAAAGGTTCTCTGGACACCTCTTCTAATTTGTGAATTCAAGCTACTGCTTAAAGGGGCCTCCATTGCACACACTCAGCTTGTTTAATCTCCATTGAAAAGCACTGATCAATGGAATAGGATGCTCTGGAGCGACTGCACATGAGCCTAAGGTACCATATCCAACAATGATAAGTGTGGGTTACAGGTATATAAAACCCCCCAGCATTGGGCTGTGGAGCAGTGGAACGTCTCTGGAGTGATGGACCTCCATTCAATAGCTTTGGTAAGAGTTGAAGTGATCCAGAACTGATCATCCAACATCAGTGCCTGACCTCACTAATGCTCTTGTGGCTGAATGCAATTGAATCCTCACAGCAATGCTCCAACATTTAGTGTACAGCCTTTCCAGAAGAACAGTGGCTGTTGCTGTAGTAAAGAGGGGAAAACTCCCTATTAATACCCTTGATTTTAGAAGAAACTTCAGTGTCTACAAACGTTTTGACGTAGTATATTTCAACCTGACTGGAGAGCAGTTACGTTTAGCCCCGCCCATTCACACTGAAGTTCTAAGGAGTGTTTTGGTCTGAACTGCTTCATAAAAGAAGCACAGTGCAGGGTAACCAATCAGAGCAGTTCACTTACGTCTGGAACTCTCCCTCTAGACATGAGAGCTCCTTTAATCTAAAATTAGAGCGTGCATTTGTTAGTGATATGCTGTGGCCTCTAAGGGTTAAGCAATGTCTTGGTGTTCTGTATGCGGTGCTGGTGGCTGAAGAAGCCATAGATTGCTGTATTAGATGAGACTGAGCATGGAGATGGGCCTCAATTAGTTGTGCTGTGTGACAGGGCAATTAGAGGGTGACAGCAACGTTTACTCACTGACTGCCCACTTTCAGCACATCACTGCATTATGTGTTCTTCAGTGACAGGACACACATACAGAGGTACACCTACACATGCACAAGCACTGAGAAACATCTCTGTGTTTGAACCAGAGCTCAATAAGACTTTTAAACTAAGCTGCATTATTTGAGATATTCACTACTATGTAAAATGTAAGTACCAGTTACTCTATAGAGAAAAAGAAAACAAATATTTAACAGAAAAAACACAGAGGCCTCAACAACCAAATCCTGTCTTCAGAGCTCACGTTCAGTCTCTCTAAGAAATCTGCAGGGATATTTTTCCACCCCTCAGTTCAGTTGGTTGCACTTTCTGCTTCTCCCCATCCAAGTAACATTCAGTGATGTTGAGGTCTGGACTCTGGGGTGGTCAGTCCATTGTTTGAGTGGTCTACCATGTCCTGTAGGTTTATTAGGAATCCCATTTTCTCTGTAGCTTATTAACTCATTTTCTTTTTACGTTCTCTTTCCATATGTAAGCAGATTATCTTATATCTACTCAGAAAATTCTTCTAAAAATAACTTGTACTTAAGGTTATAACAGAAAATTAAATACACAAAGGCAAAATTTGGTGGAGAATGATGGTGTGTGATGGAGAATGATGGTGTTTGGTGGAGAATGATGGTGTCTAATGAAGAATGATGGTGTTTGGTGGAGAACGATGGTGTCTAATGAAGACTGCTGGTGTTTGTTGAAGAATGATGGTGTTTGGTGGAGAATGATGGTTTCTAATGAAGAATGATGGTGTTTGGTGGAGAACGATGGTGTCTAATGAAGACTGCTGGTGTTTAGTGGAGAATGATGGTGTTTGGCAGAAAATGCTGGCGTGTAACGTATACTGCTGGTGTTTGTTGGAGAATGATGGTAATTAGTGGCGAACGTTACTGGAGGAGATGTTTGGAGGAACGTTTCCAATTTGACGGAGAATGATGGTGCTTCATGAAGAATGATTGTGTTTCAGGGAAAATGATGGGTCTTTGTGGAGAATGGTGATATGTAATGGAAAATAATGGTGTTTCACAGAGAATGATGGCATTTGGTGGAAAATGATGGTATTTGGTGGAGAAGATTGTTTGATGGACAATGTTCATGTTTGATAGACAATGATAGTATTTGGTAGAGATTTATGGTATTAAGTGGAACATGATAGTGTTTGGCTAATTTGTTGTTTGAGGGAGAATGATGGTTTTTGGTGGAAAATGATGGTGCTTGGTGGATAATAATGATATTTTGTGGATAATGATTGTGCTCAGTGAATACAGATGGTGTTTGGTCTGAGAATTGTGTTAATAGAATAGAGGACTATTTTGGTGTATGACAGAGAAAAATGGTAGTACTGGAGAAGGACAATCTTACTAAGTTGTGGCCACGGATTAGGATTTCATTTCCATGCCTTACTAAGTTGTGGCCACACATTAGGATTTTGTTCCCATGCTTTACTAAGTTGTGGCCATGCATTATTTTTTATTTATACAGCATGTCACCAGCAGGGCTGGCCAACAAACAGGTGAGAATAAATGAAATTAGTTGTAAGTTAAGTTGTGTTTGAGTTTGGCAGCACATTTCTCATGGCTATCGTTACTGTGTATGAGGAATATGAAAGATGATGTGAGGCCAGCTGTGGTAATTTCAGTCACTTATCAGCTAAGGTGCATGTTAATGTTTTGTAATTAGTAAAACATTGTGCTTTTTTGCATAACAGCTATGCAAGATGTTAATTAACATGATTGTTTTTCCACAATTGTAATCCAATTAAAAATAAACTAAATTGAACTAGAGAGAATTTATTTTCCATTTCTCCCTTTCTTTTTTTTTTTAGCTTGTTTTGGTGCATTTAAGCCACAAAGACTCTTCACCTTTCTGACACAAACAGCATAATTAGAATTGGGCCTGGGCAATAGGGCGCTATTTAATTCTCTTTTACTGTTAAAACAGTGGGTTATTATGGGGCATTGACAAGCCATTAGGGTAGAGTAAATTCCCCACTGTGTCTGTTGCAGGTTTTCTAAATAGTGGCATGCTGTCATATTGAGTCAGCGCTTTCCATACAGATTAACTGTCCTGATGGTTTGCATGAGATGTAAAATTATTAAAATACTATACTTCCTGGATTCCCATAGGCTGTATCCACTATAAAAAGAAAATATCTCGTTTTTAGATGCGAAAACAAAGACACTCATTGAGCACTTTTTAGAAACACCTACTCATCCATATAATTATCCATTCAGCCAATGGTGCAGCAACAGTGCAATGAATAAAATCATGCAGATACAGGTCAGCGGCTTCTGGTAATGTTCACAACCATCATCGGAATGGTGAAAAATGTGATGCCAGTGATTCTGACCATAGCATGAGTCTCTAGAGTTCTCTCAGAATGATGCAGTAAAGAAAAAAACATCCAGTGAGCGGCAGAACTGATGGAAATGCCTTGTTAATGAGAGAAGTCAACCGAGAATGATAACTCAGATAACCACTCTGTAATTGTGGTGAGCAGAAAAGCATCTCAGAATACACAACATGCCCAACGTTAAGGCAGATGGGCTACAACAGCAGGAGACCGTGTCAGGTTCAGGTTCTGTCAGCCAAGAACAGAAAACTGTGGCTGCAGCAGGGACAGGCTCACCAAAACTGGACAGTTGAAGATTTGAATAACATAGCTTGGTTTCTGCTGAGGCACACGGATGCTAGGGTCAGAATTTGGCACCATATGCATAAATCCATGGACTCTGGTTTGTGTCAACAGTCCAGGCTGGTAGAGGTGGTGTAACGATGTGCAGAATCTTTTCTTGGCACACACTTGGCTCGTTATTGCCATTCAGTCATCGTTAGTCAAACACTAGGGACTGGTGCGAGACTTTTGGGAGCCTCCCAGAAAAAGTATCTAAACCTAGATTAACCACAGCCTGAGTATATAAAGCCAGATAAATCATAGTCTGAGTAGCTAAACCTGGATTAATCACAGCCGGAGTATCTAAACCTGCATTAATCACAGTCTGAGTATCTAAACCTATATTAATCACAGTCTGAGTAGCTAAACCTGGATTAATCACAGTCTGAGTAGCTAAACCTGGATTAATCATAGCCGGAGTATCTAAACCTGCATTAATCACAGTCTGAGTATCTAAACCTAAATTAATTACAGCCTAAGTATCTAAACCTGTATTAATCAGTCTGAGAATCTAAACCTGGATTAATCACAGTCTGAGTATCTTAACCTGGATTAATCACAGTCTGAGTATCTAAACCTATATTAATCACAGTCTGAGTAGCTAAACCTGGATTAATCACAGCTGGAGTATCTAAACCTGCATTAATCACAGTCTGAGTATCTAAACCTATATTAATCACAGTCTGAGTAGCTAAACCTGGATTAATCACAGCCGGAGTAGCTAAACCTGCATTAATCACAGTCTGAGTATCTAAACCTATATTAATCACAGTCTGAGTAGCTAAACCTGCATTAATCAGAGTCTGAGTATCTAAACCTATATTATTCACAGTCTGAGTAGCTAAACCTGCATTAATCACAGTCTGAGTATCTAAACCTATATTAATCACAGTCTGAGTAGCTAAACCTGCATTAATCACAGTCTGAGTATCTAAACCTATATTAATCACAGTCTGAGTAGCTAAACCTGCATTAATCACAGTCTGAGTATCTAAACCTATATTAATCACAGTCTGAGTAGCTAAACCTGGATTAATCACAGTCTGAGTAGCTAAACCTGGATTAATCACAGCCGGAGTATCTAAACCTGCATTAATCACAGTCTGAGTATCTAAACCTATATTAATCACAGTCTGAGTAGCTAAACCTGGATTAATCACAGTCTGAGTAGCTAAACCTGGATTAATCACAGTCTGAGTAGCTAAACCTGGATTAAACACAGCCGGAGTATCTAAACCTGCATTAATCACAGTCTGAGTATCTAAACCTATATTAATCACAGTCTGAGAATCTAAACCTGGATTAATCACAGCCTGAATATCTAAACCCAAATTAATTACAGCCTAAGTATCTAAACCTGTATTAATCAGTCTGAGAATCTAAACCTGGATTAATCACAGCCTGAATATCTAAACCCAAATTAATTACAGCCTAAGTATCTAAACCTGTATTAATCAGTCTGAGAATCTAAACCTGGATTAATCACAGTCTGAGTATCTTAACCTGGATTAATCACAGTCTGAGTATCTAAACCTATATTAATCACAGTCTGAGAATCTAAACCCAGATTAATCACAGCCTGAGTATCTAAAGCCAGGTTTATTGAAGCCTGAATATCTAAACCTGGAATAATCAAAGTCTGAATATCTAAACCTGGATTAATCACAGTTTGAGCATCTAAACCTGGACTAATCATAGCCTGAATACTTTATTCTGAATTAATCAAAGCCTGAGTATCTAAACCTGGATTAATCACAGCCTGAGTATCTAAACCTGGATTAATCACAGTCTGAGTATCTAACCCTGGATTGAGGGGATTACACACTGCACGACGGACTACATGAACTTTTGCATGGTCGTTGTTGTACGCAACTGTACGTACAACTGAACGCAACTGTACGCTGCTTTGCTAACAACAAGCCATGGATAACCAGCGATGTCAAAGGCCTGCTGAATAAGAAGAAGAGAGCCTTTAAAGACAACAACCAGGAGAGGAGGAGCTTAGGAATGTAGAGAGGGAGCTCAAAGTCCAATTGCGAGAGGCCAAGGAGTCCTACAGGATGAAGGTGGAGCAGAAGTTAAGGGAGAATAACATGAGGGAGGTATGGAATAGTATGAAGACCATTACATGCTGTAAGCAGAGGATGGACAGTGCGTTAGATGGTGACGCAGAGAGAGCCAATGAGTTCAACATCTTCTATAACCAGTTTGACTGCCTTGTTCAGATCTCCACAGCGCCTGTATGTCCAGCAGTCACCTCCACACCCTCCCTTTTCTCAGCTCCTGAAGCTTCAGTCTCTGTCTGCCTGGACATCAACACCTCATCTGATCCTACTGATATTCAAGCCACCCTCCCAGACACTGACGGCACAGACATCACGACCCCCTCTAGCCCCACCCCTCCCCCTCTGCACTTCTTCACTGCAGATCAAGTTAGAGGTGAGCAGATGAAGCTCCACACAAGGAAGGCAGCTGGTCTGGACAAAGTATGTCCTAGACTACTTAGGTCCTGTGCTGCTGAGCTGGGGGCACCCCTACAGCACATCTTCAATCTGAGTCTGCGCTTGGGGAGAGTTCCCACACTGTGGAAGACATCATGCATCATTCCAATACCCAAGAGGGGGCGACCCAGTGAACTCAATTACATCAGGCCTGTTGCTCTAACATCCCATGTCATGAAGACACTGGAGCGCGTTCTTCTACACCTTCCCAGACACTAGGTTTGACACGCAACAGACCCTCTGCAGTTCGCCTACAGGGAGAAAGTGGGAGTGGAGGATGCCATGCTATACCTCCTCCATTGTGGCCACTCTTATCTGGACAAGGGTGGTTGTGCTGTAAGAATCATGTTCTTTGATTTTTCCAGTGCTTTAATACCATTCAGCCCCTCCATCTGAGAGACAAGCTGGTTAACATGCAAGTGGATCCACACCTGGTCTCCTGGATTACTGACTACCTCACTGGCAGACCTCAGTATGTCAGGCTGGAGGACTGTACATCAGAGACTGTGGTCAGCAGCACAGGAGCACCACAAGGGACTGTACTTTCCCCCTTTCTGTTCACACTTTACATCTCAGACTTTCAGTACAACTCCAAGTGCCACATGCAGAAGTTTTCGGATGACACTGCCATTGTGGCTTGTGTAAGGGGGTGGCAGGAGGAGTACAAGCCCCTGGTGAAGGACTTTGTGGAGTGGTCCCATGGGAACAACCTGCTTCTGAACACTGCCAAGACCAAGGAGATGGAAGTGGACTTTCACAGGGTTAGGCCACTCACACAGCCAATCTCTATTGAGGGAGTTGAAGTGGAGAGGGTAATGACCTACAGGTATCTCGGGCTGCAACTGGATGATAGGTTGGACTGGTTAGCCAACATAGACATCCTGTATAGGAAGGGTCAAAGCAGGCTCTACTTCCTGAGGAGGCTGAGGTCCTTTAACATCTGTAGGAAGCTCCTGCAGATGTTCGATCAGACCATGGTTGCCAGCTGTCTTTTCTATGCTGTGGTGTGCTGGGGAGGTAGCAAAAAAAGGAGCAAAAAAAACTTGGATTAATCAGTCTGCGTATCTAAACCTGAATTAATCACACCCTGAGAATCTACAGCCTGAGTATCTAAAGCCAGTTTAATCACAGTCTAAGCATCTAAACCTGGAATAATCACAGCCTGAGTATCTAAAGCCAGTTTAATCACAGTCTGAGTATCTAAACCTGGATTAATCACAGCCTGAGTATCTAAAGCCAGTTTAATCACAGTCTGAGTATCTAAACCTGGATTAATCACAGCCTGAGTATCTAAAGCCAGTTTAATCACAGTCTGAGTATCTAAACCTGGAATAATCACAGCCTGAGTATCTAAAGCCAGTTTAATCACAGTCTGAGTATCTAAACCTGGATTAATCACAGCCTGAGTATCTAAAGCCAGTTTAATCACAGTCTGAGTATCTAAACCTGGATTAATCACAGCCTGAGTATCTAATGCCGGTTTTAACACAGTCTAAGCATCTAAACCTGGATTAATCACAGCCTGAGTATCTAAAGCCAGTTTAATCACAGTCTGAGTATCTAAACCTGGACTAATAGAGACATATGTTAAAGGATCTTGTGTTTGTTGTTTGAGTTTTTTGAAGCTGAAACTCAGTCAGGAATCACGTGCCTTGTGCCTCTGATTACATTTTACTGTACTGAAGACTAAAATAAAAAGCACCACACTCCCCAAAACGCAGCTTCATCTTGAAGCATTTTCTCCTTGTCTTCTCATACTCTTCTCTGTTTTTCAGCTCCAGATGCGTACATTCTTTTTTGAGACATATTATACAACCAGTTGCTTTGTGCCTGTCACTCAAGCATCTTATACAACGTAATAGTATAGTAATAAACCAGAGCTGACACATCCAAAGACTTTCTGGTTGGCCTCCACATTGTGTGTTTGTATAAAAGTAAGCTGACAGTGAAACATTATGAAAGTGAAGAAACAGAAATAGAGTATATATGTGCTCTTGGTACCAAAAAGGTTGTGTTCTTTTACTTATATCAATTTGAGTGTTACGTTATAGTCAATAGGCTGGCCAAGATAAAGTGAGCATTAATCAGGTTTTTCAGGGGCTGTGATCGTCTCTTTCTTTCCAATAGCTCTCAGTTACTGTGTCATGAGCGAGGGTTATTGATTGCCAATATACGGTCACCTAAATGCTTCTATTCAGATCTAAAAGACGGAAGATATATGACACACATTCATACACTCAGGTGTGGAGGAGAAAGAAGGATGACTGGAAGGAGACAGATAGAGGTTAAATGAAAAACGAGCTCAAATAAGGCACTCAGAAAGAAAGCAGCTGTCACAGGTTTATAAAAGACATTTTCCAGCCTACTGTAAAACTGTACTGTGCAGTAATGTGGGCAACTACAAGACACCAGAACAACTTCAATGCACCTCAAATCTGGAGGCACATTTACTAATGCTGTGCACCATCACATACCTTAGTCTGACATCAAGAAGCGTTGATGTCACCATCAAAGGGGCAGTCCCTACACTTTTTTGTATGGTTTTCAAATGCAAAGTTCAGCTCCTCTCGCTGCTGTTCCACAATGAAAAGTCAAAATGGTTGCTTTTTTATTTCTGACTGATTGTCAATATCTTACTTTTTCAAAAGAAACATAATCACATTCTTACTTAATGAAAGAATGGATGTTTACACCATAGGTCAGGAGTCAGCAACATGAGACTAACACAGGCTCTTTTACTACCCTCTTGCGGCTTCACAGCTGAATTAGATTTTAGGTTAAAATAACAATAAACAGTCTTAAATGTGTAAGTTAATTCATAAATGGTTTTAAACTCTGCTAATTTACCCTTTAATCCAGAAAATTGGCTCGCAGACTGCTGGTCATACAGAAACACAGACATCAATCTTGCTCAGCTAGTAGCTAACAAAATGGCAAAGTAGAGAAAGGCTGGTTTCTTGATATGTTTAACCTGCAATGAGAAACTGTCAAACACAAAAAAGTTGCAAAGCTCAAGTCAGCTTCTTGTTGTAATTTTACGGTTCCACCTTAAATGGTGTCTGAGATGCCAGAATTTAATTGCAGCGTCGTTCAAGGTAATAGGAATATTGGAACAAGAAGCCTCATAAAAACATGAATGTTGAGAGACACCTTAGAACAAACTATTGTACTTTTGAGAAATGTTTCCTGCTGGAGATGTGAGAAAAGCTACATAGCTGAGCTAAAGCTTAAGGCAGAGTAAGGTAAGTCTGTGCTTTTGTTTATACTTTTTAAGCCTAAACTATAATATTAGCACATACTGAGACATATTTATAGCCAAGATGGAAAAACGTTCAATAAAACTGACATAAAATGTTGAGGCTCCAAAGGTGGATTGATTATTGTTGAAAGGACCAAATGGCTCTTCTTAACATTTAGTTTGACCCCTGCTCAGGGTCAAACTTAAAGTGTGGTTGCAAAAAAGAGTGGGCTCCATTATGTTTTGAGTAAAACCAGCAGAGTCTAAGATAGATGGAAAAGCCTTACTTAGTGGATCCTGTGGTTCAACAATGTAAATATCAAAATCTCAGACAATTATTTATTATTAAGCAGGACAGAAAGTCAGCAAATTCCTGTTAGAACTCAGAATAGGGCCCTGGTGGCCTGTAAACTGTGATTAGTGAAAATGAATTCTTATTTGTACCTCTGTCAGTTTTATTGAGAAAAAGCATTTTAATCGAGGAGAACTAGCCTGCATACTGATTAATGCCTAAAGCATTTGTATAGGGCTCCACCGCAGCAAATGAGTCACAATTTGAAGAAAAACTGAGAATGAAAAAAAAAAAACTCTCCTAACTTGTGGAAACGGCCTTCGATGAGTTGCTCAACTGGCCAGACGATCAGTCCAAAAAAGTGAGCAGACTGCTGGAAATTGGCATCTCTTAGTAAATCTGTCTCCTGGTGACTGTATGTTACCAAACATGCCTTTCTTTGTATCCTTTTTAAGTTTTAATGAAAGATAATGGACTAATATTTTTTCCAAGTAATTTGACAGTAACTGTATATTCAATATATTGACATATATTGGCATATATCAAAAAAGCTTTTTCTTCCATATGCAATCTCTTTAATTCTGAGGCTCTGGCACAGCCCTAGATTTTGCCCTGCAAGTCATGCTGCTGTCAGTAAGTGTTATAAATGTTAGGACAGAATGTGCATCATCAATTCAGCACTCAAACGGCTCCGCTTTAGCACTGCATTCATATGCATCACTTTACATTCGGAATCCTCTCTCTGAAAAGACATTTAAACCATTAAGCTTTTAAAAGTCTGCTCCAGTGACAATGTTATTAAACTGTGTTCAGGTAGACTGTGAGTTACATAAATCACATTTTTCACAGTAGCACTGTGACTCTACGCATTTAGAAAAGTGAAATTGAATAAATAACAACATTCAGCTTTTTCATTCCTTATTTTGCACTCATTGAAAGAAAAAACATTGCAGAAGAGAATGAGTTCATATAATAACAGATAATTAGCCAATACCTCAGCACGATGGAGATAAACTCGTAGAGCACAGAGGGAGGTGTCACTGTGAGACTCTTCTGAAAAGGAGAGAAAGAAGGAAGGAGTGAAAGTAAATGTTAAAATTATCATACTGAAGGACATCACAGAACCCAAAGACTCATTCGGACACCTGCGATTCAGCTCTGTTCAACCATTTCCAGACCCCGAAAGGCTTCTTCAATTCCAAAGAGCATTAGGAACTGCATCTATTATGCAGCAGTTCTGAAACACTAGTAAAAGGAAAGCTGTGTTAAAGTGAATGTACAACATGAAAAAATAAAGGTGCTGGAACAGTAATATGGAGGTAGATGCAGCCTTTTCTTGCTCTGATAAAATAATAAGCCTCATTTCTTTGCAGTGGCGGTGATAAGCGCGAGGGGTCACCATGTCTACAAAACAAATATAGCCATTTTTTATACTTTTGAAAACCACCAGTGAACCTACACGTCGTTTTATATGTCAGATTTCTGAGGGAAAAAAATGATGAATATGAAAAAGTTTTCCTTTGGGGACTATTTCTTCTTACAACATCCTATACCACTTCTCCATGAATATATATTGGAAAAATACATTGTAGTCGATTCATAAATCTAAGTATCAGGTATAAGCAGTGGGGGACAAAGTACACAAATCATGTACTTAGGTTAAAGTTCAGAACAAAGTGACTTCTGTGCCCTGATTGGTGTTCTTGCTTTGCGCTTCTTTCGTTTTGACATTGTTTTTATACACACTGAAACCAAAAGGAATGAGAGATTTCTCAAAATGTAGTGGAGTAAAAAGTCAGATATTTGACTTTGAAATGTAGTGGAGTGAAAGTAAAATGTCACCCAAAATGGAAAAACTTCAGTACAGATACACAAAAAAGCTATTTAAGTACAGAAACTAATTGCATTTACTCAGTTACTGTCCACCACTGGGTATAAAGCAGTGCATTGATAACCATTTCATGTTTTGACTGTCTGAGGGAGCTTGTAGAGGTGGACGTCTGGTTCCTGTCACCACTACTGTGAACAATTCTGACTCAGTAAGTTTCTCTAGAACACAGAATTTAATACTAAACCACTCTGAATGAGTTTGTATATCTCTTTACTGTTTAATTAGGCTTTTTTTGTTCAAGATCAGTAACCGCCAGCAGTGTACTGGCTTCTTAAAATTACAGTAGTGCGCCACATTGTTCTAACGAAATTAGCTAAAGTTTAAGAGCCTTTCTTCTCTGATTAGACCTGCAGCTTCTTTCACTGAGTGACATTTAGTCAAGACTACAAGCACAAACTTAACACTGAGGACCGCTGATTTTAGAGAGACAGAAATTTGAATACTTTCTCAAATATGAGCCAAAACAAAAGTGAATGCCTCAAAATTCAAAAGGCTGTAATGAGTTTAAAATCAATGCACTTCAAACAAAGCACAAACACCACAATAAATATTCAGGAGAAAGACTAAAGCAACTGCATCAACCCAAGTCGCACAGCACTGACTTCTTTTCAGGGCAAATTCAGCACTTCAGGGATTTTGACATGGTATGATCTGGCCTTCTCTGATAAAAGTTTGAACACTCCTGCTTTAGTCAGATTGAAAGTCAAGGCAAAATCTGCTTAATTTTGAAAAAGCTCTGAGGTAGAGCTGCTCATGTGGCAGAAGGAAAGCAAAACCCCCACATGACAGCAAAGGACCTTCAGGAAGGTTAATCAGGCATAGGAGTGGTGGCACACCATTCTGCTCTGCATGGAAGAATCGTTAGAATGAAACCTTATCTGACATATTAAATGTGCAAAACAACATCTAGATAAGTCAGAGGCATTTTTAAAGCAAGTCAAGTGAAAAAGGACCTCTTTGGCAACAATCACTAAAAGTATGCCTGAAGAAAAACAGGAGCAGTTTTTGATGAAAAGAACGCCTTGCCAACTGTAAAGTAGAGGTGGATATATCATGCTTTGAGGTTTGTGAGGAAGATATGGTTGAAGATCCCTAAATATGAGGAAGAGTGGTTGAAGATCCCTAAAGCAGAAATATAAAGATTCCTCACTGGCTAAGAAAATGCACTTGCAAGCTGTAGCATTTGGCTAAAAGGGGTGTTACTTAGTAATGACTTTGTAGGGTGTCAGAACTTTTTCAATGCTACAATTACTCCTTTATCGTTCTTGTTTTCTTGTCGGAAGAAATCTTCGTGTCTACATTTTTCAGTTTTTCACATAATTTGGAAACGCCTTTGGAAATGTGCATAAATTTCATGAAGACTGGACCAAAAGAAGTGGCCCAAAAAGTCCGGTTCCATTGACTTACATTAAAAGTAAAGTAGGCCTTTTCCTGTAAAGTTACCAGTCTGGAGATGCGAGATCTTCGTCCGACAGCGATGATATATAAAGTAAGTGTGGAGTAACATTTGCAGAAAAAAATGCAGCTAAACATTATGTATAATGTAAATTATGCATAATGTAAATGATGTAATTTGGCAAGGGGTGCCCCAACTGTTACGGCACTGTTACAACTTTCCCCAGAAAATGTTCACCTACAGTTTATGTGTATAAGTTCAAGAACCAAGAAGTATTACAGCTGTACTCCTCTACAGATAAGCTGTGTTTGAGTCGCTTCACCTTCTACCTTTGGCACTGAAGTTCCACTGAACAAGTATCCATAGCAACAACTCAGCACCAGCAAGAACATTACAGTTTATACCCTCCATACACAGGCCTACAGATAGAACCATGCACATAAAACACAAAATAAAATTCACACAACAATTAATCTGAACTGAACTATCCTCACCTTTTTCAGAGTTTAATGAGGAATATTCATGAAATCTAATTAAAAAAGAAATGCACACCCAAATGCTAAAAACAGCCACGTGGTTCTTTGGGACTGTGGGGACTTGAATGTGCACCTCTGCCATTAATGAAATAAAAATCTGTGTACAGGCTGTCCTAAAACACTGTCTCACGTTCCTACCACCAACATTATAAACTATTCTAACTTGACAAGCTTCTCTAGAATGAAGCATCCCGCGTCTATTATGAAGAACCTTTGAAAATTTGGTGGACTTCCCCTTTAACGCCGGTAGTAGAGCTAATGCTAAAAGGTAATGGGAACGATCAACTGTTGTCTTCTCGTATCTCTACACCCAGCTACAGCTGTGATTCCTGTTTACGTTACCAGTAAATTTATTCATTTTTTCTGACTTTATGTCAAAAATTGCGCTTCTTTCTGTTTATATGTTGTTTGTGACCACAGTGCTAACAAGGTTAGCTAACGCTAGCTAGCTAAGCTAACTAGGTTAGGTTACTCGTTTCCCTCAGCCTTCCAGTCAATATTGCTAGCTATACCTTAAGAGTTAAAAACGACAAAATGTCCGTAAAGCGCCAACGTAACGACACTATATACACTTTAGGAGAGGTCTTGTTTTGTAAACACTGTGTTTTATCGTGTGAATGCAATTGTTTAATGTTAGCCTGCGGCTACGCTAGTCTTGCTAAATCATAGCACGACAGCATGTAGCTAAGCTAGCCTACTAGGTTATATTTAATTTCCCTTCTGTTGGTTTAAATTCGGTTTGGGCACAAAAAAGACTGACTGCATCTGGTCTTTGCAGTTTCTACCTCTTACTCTGGTGCCGTGCTAAAGCTTTTCCTCCCTCCAGAAATGAGTGATTTTCTTCTGACTGCCGAGTCAATTCTGTAGCTATAATACTGTCTTATGCACAAGAAGTCGGTCTTAAGTGGTCCACGCTTTTTCTGTTTAATCTCCGCACTGTAATATTTGCTGTTCTGTTCTATAATGTGCAAATTAGCTATATTGACACATCTATATGTAGTCAACAATATATGGCCAGCTGCAACTTTGTACATGAAACGGCATGCTCGCTGTGAGGCGTGATACCAGTGGCTGTCAATGGTTCTGTAATTTTCTAAATGTGTTTTGATGAATGATTGTGAAATACTTCCAATTGTTAAATCAAGATCCGGAGAGTGTGTGCCTTTCTTTTAATACTCTGTGGGCAACCCCTGTAGCTCCTTGCTGATGTAGAGTGACTGTTGCTCATCTGTTTATACATTGTGTTAGTCATTCTCTAGACCTTCATCAGCAATGCTCCTGTGGTCAGATGCTGACCTATGGTGATGGAGAGGGGAGCTGATATACTGTAGTCCTATCGCTGTGCTGTTTGTAAATGTACACCTATATAGTAAACCTATAAAGTAGGTATTTCTAATAAATTGTTTCTAATATAGTGTCTGTGAGTGGAAGTACAAGGTGGGTGTTTCTAATAAAGTGTCCAGTAATTGGAAATATGAGGCAGGTGTTTCCAATAAAGTGTCCAGTGAGGGGAAGTACAAGGTGGGTGTTTCTAATGAAGTGACCAGTGAGTGGAAGTACAAGGTAGGTGTTTCCAATAAAGTGACCAGTGAGTGGAAGTACAAGGTGGGTGTTTCTAATGAAGTGACCAGTAAATGGAAGTACAAGGTAGGTGTTTCCAATAAAGTGGCCAGTGAGTGGAAGTGCTAGGTAGGTGTTTCTAATAAAGTGTCCAGTGAGTAGAAGTACAAGGTGGGTGTTTCTAATGAAGTGACCAGTGAGTGGAAGTACAAGGTAGGTGTTTCTAATAAAGTGTCCAGTGAGTGGAAGTACTAGGTAGGTGTTTCTAATAAAGTGGCCAGTGAGTGGAAGTGCTAAGTAGGTGTTTCTAATAAAGTGGCCAGTGAGTGGAAGTACAAGGTAGGTGTTTCTAATGAAGTGACCAGTGAGTGGAAGTACAAGGTGGGTGTTTCCAATAAAGTGGCCAGTGAGTATATGAGTACACTGATGTATAATTATTTCTATTATCAGCTACAGTTAATATTGTGCACAGTTGGGAACAGTGTGATAAAAAGCTGACTATATGTTCTTTCTCTGCCTTCTATTCATCTTTTTCAGCCATTAATCCAGCCCATACCAGCATTGTGTGCTTTTAAACGAGACAACGCAGAGTCACAGCCACATCCCTTTAAAAGCTTTGGAGAAGCTGCTCCTGCAAACCTGCAGAAGGTATGATAGACATTACTCTTCACTGACAATAAAAGTGCTTAGATAAGATGAAATGATTTAGTTAAGCATGAGAACGATACTAAAAAAGAAATATTCATTAACAAGTGTAAAACATTCAGACACTAGCTGAATGAAGTCAATCTTTTTGTTCAAATATTTGTAGCCCACTGTCATCAAAAATTGTTGTTTTGGGACCCTTCTAGCCAGGGGAACAGGAAATCATTAGTTTCACTATTTGTCTGATAATGAATAGCGAAAAAAAGAAACAGTAATGAAGTTAGCACTGACAGAATGGATTATACTCTCATCACATCACTTATATGACTTTTTTTCTGCTTGGTAGTTTTGAAAATATTTTTTCAATAAATACATTTCTTTGCTTTTTGATCTTCACTTTTGACATGAAGTGGGACCATGGAAATGGGTGTATCAGAACCACAGAAATAGCTAGGGCATAACAAGCATAACCAGGAACATGGATATAGTGTAAAGTTTAATATGAATGTAATTTAACTAGAAATTTGTATGCAAAAAAAATTGAACTGGATGTAGCGTAACCATGGAAATTTGTGTAACGTAAGGTGCAACTGAATTTAGTGTAACCATGAAAATGGACGTAGCATAATCAAGGAAATCAGTGCACTGTAAAGGTTGAACTGGATGTAGCATTAACATGGAAATTAGTGTACCATAAAGGTTGTAATGTTAACATGTCAGCAGGTGTAGCGTAACTGTTAAAATGGGGTTCTGTACCTATGGAAATGGGTGAAACGTAACCATGAAAACAGATGTAGCGTAAGCCATAGAAATAGGTTAAGCATACTGTGCAGGTACCGTTACCATGGCAACGGGTGTAGTGCAACCATGGAAATGGGTGAAACCTTCATAGCATAAATATGGAAATGGATGCAGCATTACTAAGGAAATGAGTGTAGCATAACCATGAAAACAGGAGTAGTTTAATCATGGAAACATCCACTCATCCATATATCACTGGTGTAGATTGCCTTCAGAGGATTTTTGTCACTCAGTCCCTGTTATAATTTCATTTCTATCATCTGGATCATGACACCAGGACAGTAAGAGTAGATCAGCTCTGTGTTTAAATGTCCCCACAACTTCTGGATCATTTTAAAAGTAGGGGAACACAAAAGTTGGGGGGGTGGGGGGGTGTTTATGTCCCCCACTGGACATAAAGTGTATGATAATAGATGTAATAACAATGATTCTTTCAAACTTGACAGAAAATTACAGAATATCCATTTCGCAAAAGTCAAAGACCCCCCTACATTTACTTTTATGTTTCCATCACTTCCAGCTGTTAAGAACAAGTTACTCACTTTTCAGGAGATATTTTAGGGAGATTAGATATGAGATAATTATTTTGCATTAGGAAGGAGTTTCCAAAACTGGAGTTTGATAAATGATTAAAAGCTACAAAGAAAAAAGGACTCTGTTTAAGACCTGCTAGACCACCAAAACTGTCCCCACCGGATAAACGGTACTTAAAGCTTTCATCTCTGAGAGAGAGGAGAAAATCAAGCTCCACTCTTAATTAAGATTTGAAAACATCCACAGGTGTTCTGTTCATCCTTCCCCTGTGAGAAGACCCTATGACACTATGAGTCTGAATGGATGTGAAGCTCTTACTGAGAAAAGAAAACAGACAAGCCAAAGAAGCTGCTGGTGTTCTTACAGCAAAGGACTGACCACCTCAGAGTCCAGACTGAAACATCACTGAATGTTACTTGGATGGTGAGAAGCAGAAAGTGCAACCAACTTCGAAGACTGAACTTTGGAGGTGTGGAAAAATATCCCTGCAGATTTCTTTGAGAAAGTATGTCTGTAATAAAGGTCAAGAGTGGACACTCGAAATACTGAGGCATCTAATATTATATTAAGTTGTTGTTTCTTGTAATTTCTTTTTTCTGCCTTTTTTTCGTGATGCTAAGCAGTGAATAGCTTGTGCTTAATGGCCTGTAAATTAAATGACTGGGAGGTAAATAGAGTCTGGCTTTTGTGTAATGTTATATATTACCTTTTATGTGATGTTTGTCATTGTATGTTTATTGAAAGATGTATTCATATCTAATTTGTATTATTATCTCAAATAGAGCATCTGCTCAGAGACAAATGAGGAGCTTAAGGAAACTAAAAGCGTCTGACATTAAAGCCTAATGCAATGTTGTGTTAGAAAGAGATCAATACAGACACCTTCGTCAGGCCCCAGGGACGCGCACACTGAGAGATCCACTCAAAGCAAAACAATCACTGACTCTCTTGAGAAAACCGTCAAGTCCAGAAACATTTCAGTGCCTCCGGATTGAAGGGTCCTCATTTTCGCGCTAATTGTGGTCGTTCATTAATACTTAAAGGTGAGGGGCTTCGTTAAGGGGGTTCTCCAACTGCTTTTAATTACAGTTTTAAACAACTGAGATGACACCGAATTACCATAATAGCTGTCCGTGCTGCTTTCAAACTAATGGTTAGAGAGTCGTGTTTGTTTACCCTGAAAGGATTAATTATATTTCCATAATTTTCCTCTCTCCCTCTCTCCCTCTCTCCCTCTCCTCTCTCTGTCTAACACATAATCAACAGAAAACAAGGGGCTGCTCTTAATGGTGTGTTCTCCAGCTGTGGAACCTTTAGCTGTTGTTAGATGTTTCAAAATTCTTTGAAAATAAGAAGCAAAGCATTTCTCTCTCTCTCTCTCTCTCTCTCTCTCTCTCTCTCTCTCTATCTATCTATCTATCTATCTATCTTACTGTCTATCTCTCTGATCCTTTACTAGTGTTGTTGTCAATGTTCAAGACCAAGATGCATTGATTCCGAGTCAAGACTGAGGGGGAATCAGAGTTAAGGCAGAGATTTTCTAGTAGGCAAATCTGGGTCAAGGCTAAGACTTTATAGTGAACAAATTATGTCAAGACCAAGACTTTGTAGCCGTTGAGTAGTAGTCAAGTACAAATCAAGACCGAGACATGTAGTGGTAGAGTCCGAGTAGTCGAGTCTGAGTCAAGACCGAGACTTTGTAGTGTTCAAGTCTGAGTCAAGACCGGGACTTTGTAGTGGTCAAGTCTGAGGCAAGACCGGGACTTTGTACTGGTCGAGTCTGTGTCAAGACCGGGACTTTGTAGTGGTCGAGTCTGTGTCAAGACCGGGACTTTGTAGTGGTCGAGTCTGTGTCAAGACCGGGACTTTGTAGTGGTCGAGTCTGAGTCAAGACTGGGACTTTGTACTGGTCGAGTCTGTGTCAAGACCGGGACTTTGTACTGGTCGAGTCTGAGTCAAGTCTGGGACTTTGTACTGGTCGAGTCTGAGTCAAGACCGGGACCAGATTAAGATTTTTTCAGTATATAGCCTAAGAATATAGATTATAATCTTAAATGTGGTGGTGAAGGCCATTCTCCATTATTCAGAATCACCACCTAAAATCCATTGAACAAGACAACAGCATTCAGTTAAATAAAACATTGTAAAAGTACCGCTTTCTTCTGCTCTCAGAGCAAATTCTGATTTTTGAACCCATGAACACAAACAAATATTATCTAGTTGATTCATCATGAAAAGGAAGAATTAGATCCTGAAGTGGCAGTGAACAGATTTTAAACATGTAGAGTCTGATTCTGTATCTGTTTCCAGTTACCTCAGATGGAGGCGTTGCACTCGTCTGATCTTGAGAACAATTTCTGAGACCATCTTCCCACAAGAGTGAAACAAGACTGAGCCCAGTAATTTATGCTCTTGAGACAAGACTTATTCCCATTTCAATAACAGTTTTAACTTGTCTTCATCAACATATCTCTCCAGTGGTACCTTAAGGGCTGTTCATTAATATGTTAGCTCAAGTGAAGTTTAGATGAGCCATCAGAAGATTCAGAGATGTGTCGATTACTCCAAACTACTGCAGACTACTCTATCTGTTGGATGTTCTTGCTAATTGAGCATTATTATTTTAATGTGATACCTTACTAGTTAATATGGTAAAGGCTAAATGGCTAACAACAACAAAAAGAAACATACTACACTAATCTTTATAGCCAGGCGGAGCAATTATTCACAATTTCTAGGTGCATTATCTTCAGACTTCTTAAAAATGTGCCGCATTTTAAACTTTACATGGCTAATTAGATCACTGAGGCTAATGTAACCTGTAAATCTCAGATAGACTTACGCTGTTCTCTGAAAACCTCATATCTCCACTTTTTGTCGTTTTTCAGTTTTTGATATAATTTGAAAATGCCCGTCACCCTTTACATTGTGCATAAATTTCATGAAGAATGGATCAAAAGAAACAGCCCAAAATGACTTGGAAATAAGTCCCAGTGACTTACGTTAAAAGTAAAGTAGGATTTTTCATTCTTCTGTAAAGAGATAAGAGGTTTTCTTCCGACAACAGCGATATGTAGTTTGACAGGGCATAATGAGTGTTTTCACTTGGTTACCAGTAATACCAGCACTATCTGATTTTAAACACAAGTCATATGAACAGTGTACTCAGATTTATTAGACTGGATCAAAGCTGTGATCTGATAAAGAGACCTGGCTTTAAGGTGACTGATTGGGTTGTTCAGTGCATGCATACCCTTACTCTGATTTCTTTCACTTTTTGTACATTTGCACGTGGACAGAACCAGATATACAAGCCCAATTCCAATGAAGTTGGGACATTGTGTAAAACATAAATAACAACATATGATGATTGCCAAATCCTTTTCAACCTATATTCAATTGAATACGCTACAAAGACAAAATATTTAATGTTCAAGCAGATAAAATTTGTTGTTTTTTGCAAATATTCACTCATTTTGAATTTGATGCCTGCAACACATTCCAAAGAAGTTGGGACAGGGGCAACAAAAGACTGGGAAAGTTGAGGAACGCTCAAAAAACTCAACAGGTTAATTGGAAACAGGTGAGTGTCATGATTGGGTATAAAGGGAGCGTCCCTGAAAGTCTCAGTCGTTCACAAGCAAGGATGGGGCGAGGTTCACCACTTTGTGAACAACTGCGTGAGCAAATAGTCCAACAGTTTAAAAACAACGTTTCTCAATAGGCAATTGCAAGGAATTTAGGGATTGCGTCATCTACAATCCATATCAAAAGATTCAGAGAATCTGGAGAAATCTCTGCAAGTAAGCCACAAGGCAGAAAACCAACATTGAATGCCCGTGACCTTCGATCCCTCAGGTGGCACTGCATTAAAAACCGACGTCATTCTGTAACGGATATTACCACATGGGCTCAGGAACACTTCAGAAAACCACTGTGAGTGAACACAGTTTGTCGCTCCATCTACAAGTGCAAGTTAAAACTCTGCCATGCAAAGCGAAAGCCATATATCAACAACACCCAGAAATGCCGCCGGCTTCTCTGAGCCCGAGCTGGACTGACGCAAAGTGGTCTGATGTGTCTATATTTGTTTTTGGAAATCATGGACGTCGTGTCCTCCGGGCCAAAGAGGAAAAGGACTGTCTGGATTGTTATCAGCGCAAAGTTCAAAAGCCAGCATCTCTGATGGTATGGGGGTGTGTTAGTGCCCATGGCATGGGTAACTTGCACATCTGTGAAGGCACCATTAATGCTGAAAGGTACATACAGGTTTTGGAGCGACATCTGCTGCCATCCAAGCAACGTCTTTTTCAGGGACATCCCTGCTTATTTCAGCAAGACAATGTCAAGCCACATTCTGCACGTGTTACAACAGCATGGCTTCGTAGTAAAAGAGTGCGGGTACTAGACTAGCCTGCCTGCAGTTCAGACCTGTCTCCCATTGAAAATGTGTGGTGCATTATGAAGCGCAAAATACGACAACGGAGACCCCGGACTGTTTCCAATTAACCTGTTGAGTTTTTTGAGCGTTCCTCAACTTTCCCAGTCTTTTGTTGCCCCTGTCCCAACTTCTTTGGAATGTGTTGCAGGCATCAAATTCAAAATGAGTGAATATCTGCTTGAACATTAAATATTTTGTCTTTGTAGTGCATTCAATTGAATATAGGTTGAAAAGGATTTGCAAATCATCATAGTCTGTTTTATTTATGTTTTACACAACAGCCCAACTTCATTGGAATTGAAGAGCTGCTTGGTAACACTAAACACTTGGAATATAGTTTTCAACTTTTCAGCTGTGAAATAGTAACCTCATTATATGCAATTTGGATCTGTATAAACGCCAAAATGAAATCAGCCATTAGGGGTGTACTTTGTGTACTTCTGGTGCCGGTCCCAAGCCTGGATAAATGGTGAGGGTTGCGTCAGGAAGGGCATCCGGCGTAAAACTTGTGCCAAAACTATCATGCGGATCACAGATATGATTGCCATACCGGATCGGTTGAGGCCCGGGTTAACAACGACCGCCTCCGGTGCTGTTGACCAGCAGGGTGCCGGTGGAAATTGGACTATTGTAGGTCAAAGACCATCAAAGAGGAGAGGAGGAAGGCGGGTTAGAAGGCAGCGAGAGAGAAGGAAAGGCAGGAGTGTGGAGGACACTGAACATAGGGACAATGACTGGTAAAGGCAGAGAGCTTGCGGACATGATGGAGAGAAGGAAGGTAGATATTCTGTGTGTCCAGGAGACCAGATGGAAAGGAAGCAAGGCCAGGAACATTGGAGGTGGATTCAAACTGTTCTATCATGGTCTAGAGAGGAAGAGAAATGGAGTAGGGATAATCCTAAAGGAACAGCTGGTGAAAAGTGTTCTGGATGTAAAGAGAGTGTCAGACAGGATCGTGAGCCTGAAGTTGGAGGTTGATGGTGCAGTTTTGAATGTTGTCAGTTCATATGCACCACAGGTTGGTTGTCAGTTAGAGGAGAAAGAGGAATTTTGGAGTAAGATGGATGAAGTGGTAGATGGTGTCCCTAGAGAGGAGAGATTAGTGATTGGTGCAGACTTCAATGGACATGTTGGCGAAGGGAACAGAGGGGATGAAGAGGTGCTGGGTATGTATAGTGTGAAAGACAGAAATGCGGAAGGTCACATGATTGTAGATTTTGCCAAGAGAATGGAAATGGCTGTGGTGAACACGTATTTTCAGAAGAGGGAAGAACACAGGGTGACATACAAGAGTGGAGGAAGGTGCACACAGGTGGATTATATCCTTAGCAGGAGATGCCACCTAAAGGAGATTGGAGATTGTAAAGTGGTACCAAGGGAAAGTGTAGCAAGGCAGCATAGGGTGGTTGTCTGTAGAATGAGATTAGAAACAAAGAAGAGGAAGAGAGTGAAGACAGAGCCAAAGATTAGATGGTAGAAGCTGAAGGAGGAGGATGGTTGCAGGCAGTTCAGGGAAAAATTGCAACAGGCCCTTGGGGGCAGTGAGGAGCTACCTGAGGACTGGGAAACTACAGCTAAGGTGGTGAGAGAAACTGGCAAAAATGTTTTGGGTGTTTCGTCTGGTCAGAGGAAAGAAGACAAGGAAAGTTGGTGGTGGAATGAGGAAGTCCAGGAGAGTATTCAGAAGAAGAAGGCAGCTAAGAAAAAGTGGGATAACCAGAGAGATGAAGGAAGTAGGCAGGAGTACTGTGAGGCTAATCACATAGAGAAAAGAATGGTGGCAAAGGCTCAGGCCTATGATGAGCTGTATGAGGGGCTGGACAGTAAAGAAGGAGTAAAGGACTTGTATCGTTTGGCTAAACAGAGAGATAGAGCTGGAAAGGATGTGCAGCAGGCTGATAAAGGATAGAGAGGGAAATGTACTAGTGAGTGAACAGAGAGTGTTGAGTAGATGGAAGGAGTACTTTGAAGAACTAATGAATGAGGAAAACGAGAGAGAGAGTAGGACAACTGGGGGAGAGATAGTGGATCAGGAAGTGCAGAGAATTGGTAAGGTGGAAGTGAGGGCAGCTTTAAAAAGGATGAAGAATGGAAAGGCAGTTGGTCCAGATGACATACCTGTGGAGGTATGGAGATGTTTAGGAGAGAAGGCAGTGGACCTTTTAACCAGGTTGTTTAACAAAATCCTGGAGAGTGAGAGGATGCCTGATGAGTGGAGAAGCAGTGTACTGGTCCCCATTTTTAAGAACAAGGGTGATGTGCAGAGCTGCAGTAACTACAGAGGTATAAAGTTGATGAGCCACACCATGAAGGTATGGGAAAGAGTTGTTGAAGCAAGGCTAAGGCAAGAGGTTCAGATCAGTGAGCAGCAGTTTGGTTTCATGCCCAGAAAGAGTACCACAGATGCAATTTTTGCGTTGAGAGTGTTGGTAGAGAAGTACAGAGAAGGTCAGAAGGAGCTACATTGTGTCTTTGTGGATCTAGAGAAGGCATATGATAGGGTGCCAAGAGAGGAACTGTGGTACTGTATGAGGAAGTCAGGTGTCGCTGAAAAGTGGTTGGCTAGTATTCTGCCCTCGCTGTACTTGGATGTCCAGTTATGCAGATAGATAACAGTTCTTCAAAATAAGAGGCAAAGGTTTTCCACCATCGTAGTAGGCTTTATTTGACTCTCTAATGAAGGCACTGTAAAACTACAAACATAAGAAAGAACATAGTACAACACGCATATAGTCACATAATATATATATTTCACGATCTAAACTAAAGCTCCACTGTCTTAAACTGCAGCTGGCATAGCCCCCATAAAAGATAAACAATAGGTAGTATGCATCCCGCTAGCTCGATGCTAACATATAATGGGTTTTCCCATAGACAAGCTAACGCGATTAGCATTGATGAGCGCGACTGCGTAATAACATAAACAAGACTACAAACTACATTACATCACTCTACATGAACTTAGAATGCACTCATACTTACAGGCATATATTTCCCATGCTCTGTGTGAAAAATAACTGAGAACAACCACCTGCGGGACGCTACCAGTTCAGACTCTCTCAACTTGTTTTCTTATTCAATTGCAGAAACTTAGGTTAACCCGCCCACCTGCTCCTCTAGTGGGCTGGTGGCGCTACTGCACTCCAGCAGTGGCAGCACACTCCCCGCCTGGTATTTTACACCACTATACATTTTTTGCATGAAACAGTAAAATCAACTCTGAAATAGGACGCAAATACACTCTAGGAATGTCATGTTTGACTACTTTAACCTCCACCTTACGCACTGTATTATCTCGACTAGGAAAGGTTTTAACCACAAGTCCAGTAGGCCACTCAGTTCTTTTCATTTGTGAATCCTTCAGCAGCACCACATCTCCTACTTGCAGGTTGGGCTTCTCCATATTCCATTTTCCCTTTGTTTGAAGCGTCGTCAGATACTCCTGCCTCCACCTTTTCCAAAAGGCATCAGCAAGGGCTTGGACTCTCCTCCAGTGTTTGTTTGAAAGATCGTTAACATCAAAATCCCCAGAAGGTGCAGCCAATGTATCTTTTTTGTGTGTCAACAACATTGATGGGGTAAGAACTGCTGGCGCTTCTGGGTCAGAGGACACTGAGACCAATGGTCTTGAGTTCATAATGGCAGTGACTTCCGCCATCAGAGTGACTAGTATCTCATGTGTGAGATATGATGGATTCAGCTTGAGGAGAAGAGCATCCAAAATCCGTCGAGCAATGCCGATCATCCTCTCCCACACTCCGCCCATGTGGGAAGAGTGGGGAGGGTTATCCATGTGCTCTTGTTGTCTTTAAGGTATGTCTTCAACTCAGGATCAGTTGTGTTGAGTTTGAGTTCTTTACAGGCTCCAATGAAATTTGTGCCCTGGTCTGATCGAATTGTTTTAATGGGCCCTCTAATGGCACTGAGTCCATTGATGAAGCTTGCAGTGGTCATCGTCTCTATGACCTCGATGTGCACCGCTCTAGTGCTCAGACAAGTGAATATGATGGCCCATCGTTTACTTTCAGCATGCCCTCCTCTTGTCCTTCGGGCAGTCACCATCCAAGGTCCGAAAACATCCAAACCAACATGAGTAAATGGTGGCTCTGGTGACACTCTGTCAGGTGGCAGGTCTGACATCTTCTGGACCTGCATTTTACCTCTCAGTCTTTTGCAAGTTACACATTTGTGTATCGCACTTGACACAAGTCGTTTCCCTCCAATTAGCCAAAGTCCTGCTAATCTAATAGCTCCTTCCGTGAAATGTCGTCCTTGGTGTGCAGACTGCTCATGATATTTTCTCACCAGCAATGTAGCAATGTGCAGCTTGGGAATAATCAGAGGGTGTCTATCCTCAAACGACATATCAGTTGCAGACATACGGCCACCGACTCTCAATAATCCATCTTTGTCCAGAAAGGGTGTCAGCTTCCGAAGTGGACTTTGTTTGGAGATTTGATCTCCCTTGGCAAGACACAGAAACTCCATTTTGTAAGCATCTTGTTGCGTGGTTCTAATGATTATTGTCACCGCCTGTGCCTCCTCATCTCCTGTGTTACCACCATGTGTTTTTGCAACACTTCTTGCCTTCTTGATTAGTGTGGAGAGTGCACGAGTCAAAGACTTCCAAGTGGAGAACCTATGAAACCTCTGAACTCCAAGTCCACCTTCTTTCACAACTGTGTTACAGGTTGTCACTTCGGGGCAAACTTCTAGATCCATATCTGGATCCAGCAGTTCGAAGACATCTGTCTGAGAACTGTGGCTTTCTTGGGGTTTTGATAGGAATGAAGGTCCAGTAAACCAGTTGGTGCTTTTGAGGGTTGTAGCAGTTGTTGGTCGAGTTCCATGATCCGCTGGGTTTTCTTCAGTGCAGATGTAATGCCACTGATCTGGATGTGAAGACTTTCTGATTCGGGTTATCCTGTTTGCCACATAGACATAAAACCTGCGTGAAGTGTTATGAATATAACCCAGGACTATTTTACTGTCAGTATAGTACATCACAGAATGAATGTCAATGTCCAGTTCGTCCTGAATAAAGTCTGCCAACTCGATCGCCAGGACCGCTGCGCAAAGTTCAAGTCGAGGAACAGTATGTGCCGGGCGTGGAGCAAGTTTTGCCTTTGCCATGATGAATCCCACATGGCACTGTCCTGTTGTAGAAACTGTCTTCAAGTTAGCCACAGCAGCTATGGCTATGACTGACGCATCTGAAAACACACACAACTCTCTGCGCTGTGTCAGCATCGATAAAGAAACTGGAACATAAGGTCTTGGAATCTGGAGCTGTTCTAGGTCTTTCATAGAGTCTTTCCAGAGAGTCCAATGTTCCTGCTTGGATGCTGGCAGTGGTGTGTCCCAGTCATACTGTTCCACAGATAGGTTCCTCACCAAGTTTCTTCCTCCCACTGTGACTGGTACCACAAAGCCTAAGGGGTCAAACAAACTGTTCACTGCAGACAAAATGCCTCTTTTTGTCAAAGGTTTCTCCTCCTTTGAAACACAGAACATGAAGTTGTCTGTCTCAAGGTTCCAAACTAAACCCAGACTCCTCTGAAGAGGTAGTGATTCCACTCCTAAATCAAGGTTTTTCAAATCTTTGGCCAGGTCTTCGGGTGAGAATGCCTGCATGACACTGCTACTGTTGGATGCGATTTTATGTAGCTTGATGTTCGATTTAGCTAGCATCTTTTGGGAAGTCTGCAAGACACTAATGGCTTCTATTTCACTAGGAAATGATGCAAGTCCGTCGTCCACATAAAAATTCCGTGTGATGAACTCTTTTGCACAAGCAGTGGAGTCGGCTGCTTCCAATGCAGCTCGCCTGAAGCAGTAAATAGCAACTGCTGGTGATGGACTGTTGCCAAACACGTGTACTGTCATTCAGAACTCTTTCACTGGCTTTTGCAGATCATTGTTTTCATACCACAGGAACCTCAGAAAGTTTCGATGCTTCTCGCAGACTTTAAAGCAGTAAAACATCTGCTGAACATCCGCAGTGACTGCTATTGGTTCTCTACGGAACCGAATGAGAACTCCAAGAAGAGCATTGTTCAGATCAGGTCCACTCAGAAGCACGTCATTGAGGGAAATTCCTTCGTGTCTGGCGCTTGAATCGAATACCACTCTTATTTGGTCAGGTTTCTGTGGGTGATATACTCCAAATATAGGTAGATACCAACTTTCCTCGCCTTCCTTTAATGGTGGTGCTGGCTCTGCTTGTTTCTCTTCCAGCATCCTTTGCATGAAATCAATGAACTGTTTTCTCATTTGCGTTTTTTTGTTTAGCATTCGGCGAAGAGATGAAAGACGCTTTAAAGCTTGAGGTCGGTTGTTGGGAAGACGGTTTCGTGGTGACCGAAAAGGTAATGGAGCAACCCAAGTGTTGAAACCATCTTTGTAGACTTGTTCTTCTAGCGTATTCAAGAAACATTCATCATCGACTGACATAGCGGGGGTGTCGTCTTGTCGTGTCCTATGAAACACCTGACTGCCAAGATCATTTATCTTTCTACCCAGGTGCTGTTCGGAGCTTTGAACACTCAGGTTTAGCATGTGACAACTAAGCTTTTCTTTGACTCGTACGTTGTTTGGACATGAACTCAAGAGTGAAGCTCGTCCACTTAGCAGAATGTTGGTCCTGTATACGCTAACATTGGCTGCCTTGTGCACCTGCCCTAGACACACTTCACCCACGATTACCCAACCAAGGTCGAGCCGTTGAGCATATGGCTCGTTATGGAGTCCGTTATGCTGTTCTCTTACCTTGTGCACACACAAAATGTCTCTGCCCAGGAGGAGAAGGATTTCCGCACCTGGATCAATTTCTGGAATTTTACCTTGGACTGGTTTCAGGTGTGGGTAATAGGAAGTAACTTCGGGTGACAGGATTTCAGTCCTATCATCAGGTATCATATCACACTCAATGAGATTGGGCAAGGGAAGCTGAGTCATACCATCAAGCGACTCTACTATGAAGTGGCTGGCTCGTCTCCCTGCTACTTCTCTGATGCCTGCACATGTTTTCAATGTGTATGGTTCTGGTTGTCCTTGAATGTTAAAGATGTCAAAAAAGTATGTTTTAGCCAAGGAGCGGTTGCTTTGTTCATCCAGAACAGCATACATGCTAACCGCTTTCTCTGGTTGTTTGGCAGGAAACACTTTAACCAAACATATCTTGGAGCATGATCTTGAGCCGATCAAACCTCCACATACTTCTGTGCATTTTGATGTCACATCAGCTGCAGCTGATTCTCTTTCCTCCCCGCCATGCTCATCCGTGGTCACTGAGCTCTCCGATCTACGGGGAAGGGGATCAGGGTGTAGTGCAGTGATATGCCTTCCACTACCACACTCTGTGCACTGTACTGCCTTCAAACAATCTTTGGCTATGTGATTAATAGAAGAGCAACACTTAAAACAAATTTGTTTGTTTTTCAAGAAAGTCTTTCTTTCCTCCAAAGTCTTACTTCTGAAGAGACGGCATTTTCTCAGCGGGTGAGGCTTACTGTGTAGCGGACATTGTTTATCGGGGTCTATGTTGTTCTTGTCAGTGGGAGTGTTTGAGCTGGCTCCCCCAACACTTGAAATCTCTGTCTTCTTAACAGACAAAGGGGGTTGATAGTTCTGCCTTACCGTTCTCTCTGTTTTCGGATTGCTGGCACTGGCAGAGGTGACACAGGAAAAACTTGGGTCATTGCGAATTCTGGCTTCTTCATTCACTACACCAACAAAAAATGAAAATGGAGGATAGGATACTGCATTATCTCTCTTGAACCTTGAGGCGGCTGTTACCCATTTCTCCTGAAGGTGATATGGAAGCTTTTCCAGAATTGGGTTGACTCCGTGTGCTGTGTCAAGATGTGAAAGACCAGGAAGATGGCCACTTGTTTTTGCAGCATGAAGTTCGAGTAGAAGATCCCCCAGTTCTCTTAAGCGTTGGTTGTCTCTATTCATCAGCTTAGGAAAATCCTCAACTTTCTTTAGAAGTGCATGCTCAATCACCTCTGGTGCTCCAAAACACACCTCCAGTCTCTGCCACACCATCTGTAGGCCTGCTGTAGGATTGTTTATATATGCAGCTCTGACTCTCCTGGCCTGTGCAGCTGAGTGTGGGCCAAGCCATTTGGAAAGCAGGTCTAGCTCTTCTTGAGGTGATATACTCAGATCTTGAATTGCACTTAGAAAGGAAGTCTTCCACGCCCAGTAGTTCTCTGGTCGATCATCGAATTTCAGCAGACCAGAGCTGATCATCTCTTTCCGTATGAGATATTTTGTTAGATCTGAAGTGTCACCGGGACTGCCCCTTGTTGGTGTGGGTGTCACTAGCTTGGGCTGGGGATGGTGAAATCCATCATTCGTTGTCTGTCCTCCGTAACTCCAGTTGTACGATTCTTTCTTTGGACTCACGGCACAGTAGGATTGCAAAGGTGCAAACTCTTGACTGTTGTACACACTAGGCTGACAGGTACTCAATTCCTTGTATGCTTTTACTGTTGCCGCAATGGAGATATCTGGCTGTGTAACTGGAGGAAGTGGGATTCCAGGAGAATTTACCTCTGAAGTCTGCAGATTAACGCTGAGTTCTGACTGTTGTTGCACATACTCTTGTACTCGTTCTTTGGCGTTGATTGGTGGCATATTGTCCAGCTGGGGCTGTTGTGGGTGCTCGCTTTCCTGTGCGGACGCTTCCCATGCTTGAGCCTCAGCTAGCGCTGCTGCCGCTGCCTTCTGTGATTTCAGTATGTGCAGCTCTGCGTCCAAATCAGCTTTCTTCTTAAGCTGTTCAGCTTGTTGTTTCAGGATGTTGGCTTCCTGCTCTGCAAAGGAGAGCTGGACACGGGCTGCTTCTGCTTTTGCTCTTGCTCTGGCGGCAGCAGTATATGATGATGTAAGCCGGCTGGAGCGTAAGGAACTAGATGCTTTTGACCTTGTTTCCAGCGTATCATCCATTCTTTCTTTTCCCAGAACTCACTATGCTTGATGAGAATGATGCCTTTTTACTATTCTGCCCTCGCTGTACTTGGATGTCCAGTTATGCAGATAGATAACAGTTCTTCAAAATAAGAGGCAAAGGTTTTCCACCATCGTAGTAGGGTTTATTTGACTCTCTAATGAAGGCACTGTAAAACTACAAACATAAGAAAGAACATAGTACAACACGCATATAGTCACATAATATATATATTTCACGATCTAAACTAAAGCTCCACTGTCTTAAACTGCAGCTGGCATAGCCCCCATAAAAGATAAACAATAGGTAGTATGCATCCCGCTAGCTCGATGCTAACATATAATGGGTTTTCCCATAGACAAGCTAACGCGATTAGCATTGATGAGCGCGACTGCGTAATAACATAAACAAGACTACAAACTACATTACATCACTCTACATGAACTTAGAATGCACTCATACTTACAGGCATATATTTCCCATGCTCTGTGTGAAAAATAACTGAGAACAACCACCTGCGGGACGCTACCAGTTCAGACTCTCTCAACTTGTTTTCTTATTCAATTGCAGAAACTTAGGTTAACCCGCCCACCTGCTCCCCTAGTGGGCTGGTGGCGCTACTGCACTCCAGCAGTGGCAGCACAGCTAGTGTAGTGGTTTACACCTTTGCCTTCTACGCTGTAGACTGGGGTTCAATCCCCGACCAGGGCAAGCCCCCTACACTATACCAATAAGGGTCCTTGGGCAAGACTCCTAACACCACCTTGGCCTAACTGTGTAAAAATGATCAAATTGTAAGTCGCTCTGGTCAGCCAAATGTCATAAATGTAAAATGTAAATGTAAAGTATGTTAGGGTGGTGCAGGACATGTATGAGGATAGTGAGACAGTGGTGAGGTGTGCAGTTGGAGTGACAAATGGTTTCAAGGTGAAGGTAGGGTTACATCAGGGATCAGCTTTGAGCCCCTTCTAGTTTGCAATGGTGATGGAAAGGTTGACAGATGAGGTCAGGCAGGAGGCTCCATGGACCATGATGTTTGCAGATGACATTGTAATCTGTGGTGAGAGTAGAGAGCAGGTGGAAGAGAATCTGGAGAGGTGGAGGTTTGCACTGGAGAGGAGAGGAATGAAGGTCAGTAGAGATAAGATGGAATATGAGAGGGAGGCAGGTGGAAAGGTGAAGATGCAAGGAGTAGAGGTCGTAAAGGTGGATGACTTCAAATATCTTGGGTCAACCATCCAGAGCAATGGACAGTGTAGAAAATAGGTAAAGAAGAGGGTGCAGGCAGGATGGAGTGGGTGGAGACGGGTGTCAGGGATGATGTGTGACAGAAGGATAGCGGCAAGAGTGAAAGGGAAGGTTTACTAGACAGCAGTGCGTCCTGCTATGATGTATGGTTTGGAGACTGTGGCTCTGTCTAAAAGACAGGAGGCTGAGCTGGAGGTGGCGGAGATGAAGATGCTGAGATTTTCATTGGGAGTGACAAGTATGGACAAGATTAGAAATGAGCAGATCAGAGGGACAGTGAAGGTGGAGCAGTTTGGAGATAAAGCCAGAGAGGCCAGGTTGAGATGGTTTGGACATGTGTTGAGGAGGAATAGTGGATATATTGGTCAAAGAATGTTGGAGATGGAGCTGCCGGGTAGAAGGAGAAGAGGTAGACCTCAGAGAAGGTTTATGGATGTAGTGAAGGTGGACATGGATATGGTTGGTGTAAAAGTAGAGGAGGCAGTGGATAGGGCCAGATGGAGGCAGATGATCCGCTGTGGCGACCCCTAAAGGGAGCAGCCGAAAGAAGAAGAAGAAGAAGAAGATAAATGCCAAAATGAACATTCATCAGCCAAGAAACTGCAGAAGTTAAATGTTTACATCACATGACATGTCTGAGTTTATTGGCTATTGCAAAGAAACAATAGAGGTGCATGTACTATGTTTATAAAGAAACCTGATTATTGAGCGACTCATGTAGACAAAAGTTTTTTTTCATTTTGACATTTCAGTGCTTGGAAATTTGCTGCATGATTATTATTGGGGTTCCATTTTGCCAAAAAGCACTGGTGCTTCTGATATGGAATGAATGTTTAATCCAGCAGTCAGATTTTTCCTACATGATTCAAGGCCTTAAACTCTGCCTAAACTACATTTTATGATTTAAAAAATTTGAAATGTAAAAACTACTGAATGGAGAGCTGTTATAAAGCTTAAAGAGTCATTCTTATTGGTGAGCTGAGCTAAACGTCCTCACTAAAACGCGCTGGAATATCCATCACTAGTTGTGTGAGTGTGCAGCTTCTTTGAACTACACTAAATGCAGTCCCCCTAGTGTAAACTTCTCAATGCAGGCAAAATAAAAGCTCCATTCAAGAGACATTTGTTAAGCTGCTGGTTGTTTTGCTTAGAATCCATTTTTCCATTTAGCTTGCCTAAATGCCAGGGCATGAAATCAGCACACTTGACTTTCATCTGATGGTGCTGTATAGGCTAATAATACCAGGCAGTGCACTGCAAATACATAGCTTTTATGAGTCATAAATTGGCCGTTAGCATGAAGCCTCTGCACAGCGTCCAGTAAAACAAACATTTTAACCTCTGAGACTCACATTGTTTGCCGTGAGGCTGCAGCAAAGGCACATGACATGAGTGTTTTGGTGATGCAGCAGTTCATAACTAAACTTGACAGCTATGCAGTTAGATATTTAGCTACTTAATATGGCTCCTTATGTCAAGCGCAATGAACCAATAGGCAGATTTTCTCATCATGCCCTGTATATATAGTTCTGTTTGAGGCCAGTGGCACCTGTCCTGATTTTATGCATGTAAATACACTTACAGGTATCTAGAAATGGTCAGATTTTATCACGTTTGTAGATAAGTGTGTCATGCAGCGTCTGAAACCACATCAGGAGTAGTAGAGATTGCTGAACAGTTGGACTTGGTTTGAGGCAAGAGAGTGATCATTTGAAGCAAACTGGTGGAGAGAAGATTTCATTCCTTGTTGGCTACGTTAGGAAGCAAACTTCAGACACCAAACTTATCAGAAGCATCAAACTTTCAGTGAAAATCAGTGGAAAAACAGAAGGCAATTTGATAAAACAGCTTAAGGTAAAATGAGGATTTATTTATTTTTTTTTATCAAGGCAGCAACTAAGCGTGTCTGCTTACATCCCAAACCTCTAATTTTCACTTGGAGCGTCTTTCTCCTTGTGAAAGGCAGCCAGCTTATTAATAAGAGTAATAACAGTGTACATGACTGCAGTTTGTGTTTGACATGTCGTTTCCCATGTGTTTATCTTGAATTCCAACACACAACCCTGTGCTTATTTAGCCACAGCAAAATTAAATCATATCCTGGATTATACATGTATGATGATAATGAGTATTATGAAATAATTATAGATACCCTGCAAGAAATTCTATCTTGGCAAGTGAGAATGTTACTCATTTTGAGGTCGCTGTATTATAGGTGAGTATTATAGGACTAACTTGTTTTCTAGACGTTTTTGCATATGTGTTTTAAGCAAGTTTAAGTTGTGATGGTATATCTTTCCATTTTTCAAATAATTTTGCTTATTTTAAGAAAAAATGCAAAATTTGGTTCAATAAATAATATGTGAATCAGGCAAAATTATTCGCCCAGACAAAAATAATTTCATTAGGCACTATGATTGAAAACAAGTACAAATGCACTGTAAAAATGTGACTGGACTTTTGGAATAGAACACTTGGTTAACCCAGGAATTAACCAGTCAACCCATATTTTGGAATATTGACAAAACATTTGGTTAGGGGCTCCCGAGTGGCGCAAGGGTCTAAGCATTGGCCCTATCATCAGGAGCATGCGAGTTCGATCCCTGGTGATGCTACAGCCATCTGTAGCCGGGAGTCCAAGAGAACACCATTGGCCTCGCTCTCTCTGAGTGGGTAAGATGGCCGCCCTTCTCCCTCCATCACTCCGTTTTCATTTCCTCCGAGCGTGTTCGGCTGTCCCGTGACGTTGCGTGAGCGGCAGTTCGAAAAGAAGCTGTGGCTGGTTTCACCGGTCTCTGAGGAAGCCTGTGCTAGCCCCACCCTCTTAGCGTTGGTGGCATCGTGTGATTAGGAGGTCCTAAGTAGCGGGTAGAATTGGAAACGACTAAAATTGCAGAGAAAAAATCGGGTAAAAAAAAACCAAAAACATTTGGTTAATTTTCTCTTATAAATAAGTTATTATTACACAAATAACTGTACATGCCTACTCCTAAGTACATTTAAGATGTAGTACATCCTATCAAATGACTGTAGAGAAGCTAACACTAGTAGCTAATATTGCTAGGCTCTGTAAAAACCTGTTTCTTTGGTACAACCTGGTTTGATTTAATGATATATGAACCTTAATATAATTAAATGTTATGTTTATTAATACAAACCCAGTTGTGACTGTAGGTAAAATGCAAATAAAAACAGAATGCAGTGATTTATAAACCTACTTTGACCAAATTTGAATGAAAACCGTGTGAAGACAAGATATATACATGTTCCAACATAATTGGGACAGAGCCGGTTTAAGACTAGGAACATTGTGAAATGTTCGTGAAGCATCCCAAATGGATGGATGTTATCCAAAGATTCAGTCTAAAGAATGTAAAGAAATCTCAGTGTATAAAAGGCAAGGCTGAAAACCAAAGCTAAATGCCCATGACCTACAACCCCTCAGACAGCACTGTATTAGACACAAGTATACTTTTATGATTGATATCACTACATGAGCTCAGGAATACTAGTTTGCACAGTGGAAGTCGTCGACAACATCCAGAAACGCTGCCAACTTCTCTGGGCTTGAGCTCATCTGAAATGGACTCACACACAGCATATATTACATTAAAGTTCAAAAGCCAGGGACTGTCATAGTGGGGGTGGGGGGTAGGGGAGGGGGACTTCAACATTTGTGAATTACTGCTCCATTACTGCTGAACCCATTCTGGAGCAACATATGCTGCCCTCTAATGACTTCTTTTAGGGACCTCCATGCTTATTTCAGCATGACCGTGCCAACCTTCATTCACATGTTACAATAGCATGGCTATGTAATCAGACAGTGCAAGTGATAGATAAGCCTGCCTGCAGTCAAAGACATAAGAACCCAATTAGTTTGTGTCTAAACTCATGTTTCTCATAAAGTATATGTATAAAGTTTAATCACAAAGTCTATTTGAATCTCTGATTGGAGTGACTTGTCAATTATTCACCAACATTTAAATTAAAGGCCCGTATGTACAAGGTATGTGATGTGAACTTTTCACCTACATTATCTGATATCTGAGTTTCGTATTGACTGGATAATAAACTAAATATTTTCCCCCAGTTAATTTTTTGTCACAGATGAGTTTAAAGATATCAAATTTGAGCTTTATAATAAATTACAGTATCCCACTCAGCCCCATTTTGTTCAAAGCGTCAAATGATTGTCTCATATCATTTCAATTCACAGTTCAATTACTTTTCATCTTCATAAATAGCGCAATTTGCTCTCAGTTGGAGGTCCAAAGCGATGTCAGTATTATAAGCGTTAAACAGAGCGCTGTATTCAGTCAAATTAATGATTCGTTTCGCAGATGAAGCTATTCCACTGGGTAAACAATCCCTTTTCACCATTAATGTTTGCTGAAACTGAGTATTAAATTTGCCTGATTGTCTAAGATTAAAAATTAATCGCCGACCAGCCAGCAATTTTCAAACTGTGCTCATTACAGGGCCTTTTGAAACTCACTGCATATCCAATTCTAGAGTCACTTTCATATCATAATATACAGCAACTGATTTAGATGGCTTTAGATGCTGTTTTGCCTGTGGCTGACTTACTGTACAAAAGCTTCAAGCAGCCAAGAAACATGAGTAAAACTGTTCATTTGGGCAGTAAGTGTGATTTTTCCATGTGAAAACACTATATAACATTAGAATAAACACAAATAAACATAAATGCAGTAAAGCCTAATTACCTTACTTTGGTTCTTGCTATCCAGCCATTGCATGGATTTGTTCAATTCCATCAGCAGCACTTGATTTGAAGGGAAATTCCAGTAAATTTTCTACATTTCAGCCTAATTTAGTGGTTGAGATGTAAAGTCATTCCAATTGGTTTGGTGTGAAATGGTTCATTGTAGAGACTCAGATGGCTTTACAGTGGTGGTGATAGGAACCAGCGGTCACAATGTCCAAAACACAAATATAGACATTTTGTTTACTATCCAAAACCACCAGTGAACATACACGTGTCTTCTGAGATTTAAATGTAATGTTGACGATGGTAAAATAGTGCTGAATAAGAAAAAAACAACTATAATGAAACAGTGTCTGATATCAGGCAGGGAATTCATAACAATTTCATGTAATAGCTTTCTGTGAGAGAGGTGGACGTCTGGTTCCTGTCACCACCACTGTGAACAATTCTGACTCAGTATGTTTCTGTAGAACAGAGCATTTCACACTAAACCACTCTGGATGACTTTGGTTATGTTTTAACTGTTTCATTATACAACTATATAAAAATGGGGAAATTCCAGTTTTATTTAATAAAGGATTAATTAGATAAAGCAGATACTGGATGCTAACTAGAAATATTGGACTCCTTCAGCGAGATCTTTAGTATAGAACTATTACAGTAGATTGGTTGCTTGTATTCTTTTTTTATTAATTGTTTACAAATAAATGCTTACTGCCCAGATAAATAGCTTTGAAGGGCTTTTTTTCCCAGAAGATTATTGCACAGTACTGTATGTACATTTCTATATAGGATCTGTGAGTAAGCAAAAGGTGTTTTTTTTTCATTAAATTATATTTTTTATTAAATTATAACTCTTTTATTTGAAACATGGGGAAATTGTGAGACTAAGAAAAAAAGACAATTTATCTTATAAAATGACAGCAATAAACTGAAATACGTCATTTTCTGTTGGGTAGAAATGAAAACGTTTACAATACTTCTGAAGCACATATAAATACACTGTGACAAAAAAAAATCTAATTTGTCTCATTTGGACAAAATTTAAATAGGATTATTAAAATGTAATTGTGTAGCATTGAAACAACTGTTTTACTGTTGCATTCACAGAATTATGTAGTCACATACATTTCACAGATTTATTTATAGCAATTATTTATGTTATTTTATGTAGTTAATCATGATTAATCGCATTTGTCCTATTTACACCTTGTTATAGCTATGACCAAATAAGCTTAGAGTTCATTTCTTACTTCCAGTAAATGAATAACATTGCTTTGAATACATGAACATAAAAATCATATGATCTCCACAGAGTAAACACACTTTCCAATTTTCATCACCAGCATCCAGTGAGAGCAACAGTGTCTGCATGTTATATACGCTGTATATAAAGCAGTGTATATAGCTCCCAGTGCTAATGCTAACGCCACACTCATCGAGCTGTACAGCACTATCAGCAACCTCCAAAACACGCCTCCAGACGCACTGTATATTGTTGCCTGTGATTTCAACCATGCTAATCTGAAGTCAATACTCCCCAAATTTCATCAGTATGTGGACTTTGCAGCCCGTGGGGCTAACGTGCTTGATCTTGTTTACACAAACATCCCCAGCGCGTACTGGGCTGAGCCCCGCCCCCACTACGGCTACTCAGACCACATCTCTGTGATGCTCATTCCAGCATACTAGTGAGAACCTGGCCGCCAGGAGCTATCTCTGCTCTTCAGGACTGTTTTGAGCACACTGACTAGGAGATGTTCAGAGTAGCAGCAACTACTGTTGACTCCATCGACCTGGAGGAGTATACAAAATCAGTGACTGGCTACATCAGCAAGTGCATTGATGATGTTACTGTCTCCAAACCAGTCACAACTCACCCCAACCAGAAACCATGGATGACTGCAGAGGTGCGCGTGCTGCTGAGAACCTGCGACAAGGCTTTCAAGTCAAGGGACAAGGCAAGCCTCAGGGTGGCAAGAGCCAAGCTCTCCTGGGCTATCAAAGAGGCTAAGTGTGCCTACTCAAAGAAAATCCATGATCATTTTCAAAACACTGCTGACACACGGTGGCAGGGCATCCAGGCCATCACCAACTACAAGTCACCTCCACCTGCTTGTGACAGTGATGCCTCCCTTCCAGACATGTTTAACAACTTCTGTGCTCGGTTTGAGGCACAGAACAGCACGACAGTGAGGAAAACCACACCCCCTTCAAGTGAACAGGTACTGTGTCTGTCCACTGCTGATGTGCGCAGAACTCTACACAGAGTCAACCCATGAAAAGCACCAGGAATGCTCAGAGAATGTGCCGCACAGCTGGCTGATGTTCTCACGGACATATTCAACATCTTTCTGAGCACTGCAGTAGTTCCAACGTGCTTAAACACCATCATCTTCCCTGTGCTTCGAGAGGCTTGTCATGAGGCACATTAAAGACCAGCTTCCTCCTTCACTGGACCCACTGCATATTGCCCCAACCGCTCAACAGAAGACGCCATCTCCACCACACTCCACCTGGCTCTCACCCACCTGGACAATAAAGACACCTACGTCAGAATGCTGTTCATAGACTTCAGTTCAGCATTCAACAACATCATCTCTCAGCAACTGGTTGGAAAACTGAGCCTGCTGGGCCTGAACGCTTCCCTCTGTAACTGGATGCTGGATTTCCTCACTGAGAGACCTCAGTTAGTCAGGATAGGTAATAACATCTCCAGCACCACCACACTGAGCACCTGTGCCCCTCAGGGCTGTGTGCTCTGTCCACTGCTGTTTACTCTGCTGACTCATGACTGTACTGCAAAGTACAAACCACATTATCAAGTTCGCTGATGACACGACTGTAGTGGGTCTGATCAGCAAGAACGATGAGTCAGCATACACAGAAGAGGTGCAGCGGCTAACGGACCGTGTGGAGTCAACAACCTGTCTCTGAATGTAGATAAAACTAAGAGATGGTTGTTGACGTCCGAAGGTGCGAGGTGACCAACCCCCACTGAACTGAGCACCAAGTTCCTCGGTGTCCACATCACAGATAACCTCACAACCTCTCGTGGTCCCTCAACACCAACTCCATAGCCAAGAGAGCCCAGCAGCGCCTCTACTTCCTGCGGAGACTGAAGAAGGCTCATCTCCCCCCTCCCATCCTCACCATGTTCTACAGGGGCACTGTGGAGAGCATCCTGAGCAGCTGCATCATCGCCTGGTTTGGGAATTGCACTGCATCAGACCTCAAGACCTTACAGCGTATAGTGAGGACAGCTGAGAAGATCATCGGGGTCTCTCTCCCTTCCATTATGGACATCTACACCACACATTGTATCCGGAAAACCACTAGCATTGTGGACAACCCCATCCATCCCTCAAACAGACTTTTTTCACTGCTGCCGTCTGGCAGAAGGTACCGGAGCATCTGTGCCACCACTGCCAGACTCTGCAACAGCTTTATTCCTCAAGCAATCAGGTTCTTAAACTCACAAGGACTGAGCTAACCCCCCACCCCCCCTCACACACATACTCCACACACACAACTCTTTTGATGCTCTACTTGCATCTGGAACATTGCTGCTACACTGTGTTTTCAATGATGTACTCAGGTTTTTCTACCTCAGTAACTGCTGTGTTTATGTCTGTCATCTGACTGCGTGACCCACAGATCACAGCATGTTAATATCTTTGCACCTTATTCCACGACCTCATGTCCAGAATGTGTGCTGTGTCGGTGCTGCACTTTCGTTTCTGTTTACTGTGTCTAATGTCTGTTTATCGTATTTATTGTTTCTAGTTTAATTTTTTGTTTGCACACCATGTCTGCACGTTCGTGCTTTGTACTGTTTGTTCCTTGTTGCACCCTGTTGTTCCTAGAGGAATGTAATTTCACTCCACTGTGTACTTGTACATAGATGGAATGACAATAAAAGCCACTTGACTTGACTTGATGTTTTAACGAATAAGTGTAAATATCAGATCTACAGTCAATGGTTCAGCTCTATGTTTGGAGCCTCTCACTCTCGTTCATACAGCTCGTGGTTCCTGTTCCAGTGGAGGCTTTTGAAGGAAAGCTGAGCTCCTTTTTGCTGTTGCCTTTGTTGTTTTGCTGCTGCTGATTTATCCATAGTCTTCCTGTAGGCACTCTCTACTATAGTCTGCTGAAGGTGCTGAAAGCATCACCTTAGAAGACATTTAAAAGCTGTATTTGAACAAGAGTGCTACAATCACAGATGTATACACAATCACAGCAGTATACAAGCTGTGTTCTGAAGCCTAGACTACCTAGGGTCCTCAGTAGGACCGTCCTATGAAGACTCCTCCTTAGTAGCACAAAAATGGAATAGTCCTAACGAGGCTGCATGGTGACATCACCAGAGCTCTTGAGAGAAACTGGTGAGAGAAAATGGAACCCATTCCACTGTGTTTGTTCCTTTTTCTTTTCTTCATGGAAATGGAGATGTTCTTGTGTAGTACGATAAACTACATATACACAAATCCACATTCCTTCTAAATAAAATATGATATATGGACAAATGCTTTAATTAGTCACCCATTTCACACTTTATAAGGTAAGACAGACAAATTAAAGTACATGAACATGAACAACATTTTAAAACAAACTCTGCTCGATCGCCTTTGTTTTCCATCTTTTATTTTCCTTCACATTGCTCATGTGCAGAGAACTGAGGGTATCCGAAAGCCTGGAAGGATATATCTCTTGCTTCCTCAAAGTCAATAAGAATGTATGCTGTGTTTCTAGGCTTTATATAAAGGGTGCTTCACTTTGGAATGACCTGCTATGACGTAGCAGTTAAGAAAAGCAGCCCAACTTGGCTGCAGCTTAGACTTTGGAATGCAGCTACAGTGTGTTGCAGCTAGGCTTTAGCCAGCACTACTACAGCTGGGTCAAACGGTCAAAGCAGGAAAATGTTTTAATAGTGTTTTCCCTGGCAACTTTGCTGTCAGAGTTTTATTTCATTTTACAGTGTTTATTAATTTATTACAGTGCAGGTTCTTGACTACTTGACTCTCCAGGTTTTTGACTACCTTGCTGACGTCTTCGATGACCATCCTGGGGGATAAAGTATTACTTTACAATCACAAATTAGGTACAGATTGAAAATTTTGAATCTGCATGCTTTTGTTAATAACTCTGAGATGGTTAAACGTAAAACCCATTGATAGCTAAATCATTCAGCTTGGTGGAAATCTGATGTTTATAGCTCTGCTCCATCATTTCTGTCAAATCATATCACACTCAGACTGTGTGTAGTGCTTCAGTAGTGACGTTCTGCCTGATTGATGTTGATCAAGTGTCCTCTTCTAAACCTCTCAGAACGTTTCACTTCTGCTCTTAGGAAGCTGCCCTTCTCCAAGCGTTTTCCAAAAGTGCTGGTGCCTCTAGATTGAAGAAGCACTTCAGAATACATCATGCTGGTGTTTTTCTCCAGTGCGGCGTCCTTCTAGAAGGCTTATGAAACCAGTGGAAATGTTATGAAAGCCAGGAATTCTAAAACAAATGTATTGGGGCTGTTATAATGGCAGATTTTCAGTGCTGACTTATTTGGATGCTATTGGCCGTTTGAAAAATTCAGAGAATTGTTGCATCTCTTAGTTACTGTTGCTATCATTAACCTTTCACCTGGTAGCCTCTGTAGCATCAGTGGCAGACTAGAAAGTTCAGTAACACTAATACAGTTGACCACCTCAATGACTTCTTCGAGTTCTTTTTCCACCAGTCACCAGTGCTGGTCCTGGAGATCTACCTTCTCACAGAGTGTGGTCATAATCTACCATACCTGATTTAGCTCATTTTCTTCTTCACAGGTCCTTGGTCGACTGGATCAGATACATTAGTGTGAGGTAATGAGGCCACAGCATTTCAGATGCAGGTTGGAACTAAACTCTCTAGGAAAGTAGATCACCAGGACGAAGATTGGTGATCACTGCTTTAGATGATGCTCAATGCAGACCTGTATACAGTACTAATACAGTACTGTTCAAGTCAGAGTCCACCCTTCATTTATTTCACTTCCGGTCAGAATCACCATTATGTACAAGTTATTCACTTTCAGCATCAGGAAAAAGTATTTAGTAGATTTAGTATTAAATATTGTTCAGTATTCAGTGTGTCACACTTTGCCTTCCTTAAAGTTTAATTCTTTTCAGGAGACTCCTGAAGGTTTCTCAAAGAAGCCTGAAGGAATATTTTCACATCTCCAAAGTTCAGTATTAAAGGTTGGTTGCACTTCTGCTGTGGATTAAGTAACATTCAGTGATGTTTCAGTCTGGCCTCTGAGGTGGTCAGTCCTTTACTGTAAGAACACCAGCAGTTCTTTGGTTGATGTGTCAGTTGCCTTTTCTCAGTAAGAGCTTCTTAACAGCTACACATCCTTTTGGACTCATAGTGTTGAGTGTCTTCTTACGGTGGAAGGATGGACAGAAACACCTGTGGATGTTTTCAGTTCTGAATCAATTGATTTTCCCCTCTCTCTCAGAGATGCAAGCTTTAAGTGGTGTTTATCTGAAGGGGTCAGTTTTGGTGGTCTACCAGGTTGTGATTTTTTGGAAACTCTTGTTTTTCCAGTTTCCCTTTGGCTTTCTCCTCCCTTTTGCAAGCCGATTTATCTTATATCTAATCTCCTCACAGTTGTGCACAGAACTGTACTTCTATTTTTAACTGTGTTGATAAACAGGAGACCTTTAGGTCACTGCATAGTAAAGCAGCTATAACCAGGGAGAGAAAGTGACAAGCCTGGAGTAAATTCTGTATATACATGTAAATAGTCTCCTTTTAGTTTGTATGTCTCCAGCCTCATGCTGTGAATTGCAGTTAGAACATTCAAGAGAAAACAGCAAAAGAAAAATAAACATAGCCTAAATATTATGGTTATGGTGGTGACTTGCTAACGTTGCGGTGATGATTTCAGCCTTGCTGCTCCATCTTTCCACCTGAAGCACTCTAAAATCTCGGCCTGATTCTGCCATATCCGTTACGTGCTCCATTGGATGCTTCTTAATTGATGGATGAGGGAGCTGCTACTGTGGCAACGATCATTACATGCACTGACTATCACTCAAGTGTGTCTATCACCAACTCTACACACACAAAAAAGAAAAATGTGACATTTGAGTTGGAGAGGAGAGAGAGACAGAGGAGGGGTAGATAGAGGGAATGAGAGATGAAAGAAGAGGAAAAGAGCAAAGGGTAAAGAGAAGAAGTCAGGTGAGGTGGGGAAAAAAGAGCATGAGGAAGAAAGAAAAGGAGGCAGATGAGGGAAAGAGGAGAAAGAAAGCGAGATAGAGGGAGAGGCTGGAGGAAGGAAGAGAGGGAGTGATGGGGACAAAGGGAGAGAGAATGATTGAGGGAAGGGGAGAAAGGAAAGTTATAGATGGAGAAAAGGAGAGGAGAAAGGCAGAAAGAGAAAGGGAGTGAAGGTAGAGAGAGGGAAAAAGTGATAGAGAGGACAAACGTGTAGAGAGAGAAAGGGAGTGAGAGGGTAGAAAGGGATGGAGAATGATGGGGAGAGGGAGCAAAAAGTAGAGAAAGGGGAGAAAATGCAGATAGGTTGAGAAGGAGAGAAATGAATCAATGGAAGAGAGGAGAAAGGAAGAGTGATAGAGGAAGGGGAGAGATGTATAGGTGGAAATGAAAGAGTAAGAAAAAGGTACGGGAAAGAGCCTAAATGTAGAAGATAGGAGAGAGAGCGAGAAAGAGGGAGAGAGAGAGAGAGAGAGACTGTATGAATGAATTAGAGATAATTCTTTGCACAGTGTGATTGTCACGTCTGTATAAAGTAATCCCATGTGACTTCACTTTGGATAGACCTAATGAAAACAGATGGCCATCTCTCTCTCTCTCTCTCTCTCTCTCTCTCTCTCTCTCTCTCTCTCTCTCTCTCTCTCTCTCTGGATGATTTCCCTATTGACTCTGTCCCTCTCTAATGAAAAGTCACCTTGTTTGACAGGTGCTGAGGATTGATGTGCTCAAACTTTTGCTCTTTATTTGATTTTTCCTTTTTTTATCTGCCGTCACGTTAAAGTGAGTTTGAGTGGAAATCGATGTTGGTGGTGTTACTTGGTGGCAAAGCCTAAAAAGAGACATCAGCAAAAACATAATACCCATAGACACACACTCATGCTGCATGATATGAGCAAAATGCCAGTATTTGTAATTATGCTGGTGAGTTTGTGATGGGTTATGAAGTAGTAAAATACATGAATTAATTAATAATGTCACATGGTGAAAGATACATTGTTTTAACCAAAATTATTTCTGATTTTTTTAATTACATCAACATAAAAACACACCCAGAAGCTCATCTGGAACTATGATTGGCTAGAGGCTCATTTGCATATTTCTCTTTTTTTATTAAAGCCATGATTTCACCACATTTAATAGGGATGCACTGATATGGGAATTCTCAGTGCCAACATACAATATTTTTTTTACATTTATATGTCTGAGAGAAGCCAATATCGACCAACATTATTACATGTAGAAATTGGAACTAAATTGAAGTGGAATAGCATTTCAGAGAAATATGAAATTCATTCAACAATACCAAGAAATACCAAACCATACCACAAAGTACCAAACAATATTAAAAACTACCAAACCATACCAAAAACTACAAAACAATATCAAGAAAAAACAAACCATACCACAAACTACCAAACCATGCAAAGAACTATAAAACCATACCAAAAACTATAAGAACTACCAAATCAACATCAAGAACAACTAAAACATACCACGATAAACCAAAACACACCAAGAACTGCTGAACAGCCAAGAAAAAACAACCCATAACTAAAACTACCAAAGCATTTTAAGAAATATCAAACCAGGACAAACACTATCAAACAAAAAAAATACAATACCAAAAACTACCAAACAATATCAAGAAAAAACAAACCATACCAAGGACTACCAAACCACACAACTACCAAGTCATACCTAAAACTATCAAGCCACAAAAAATTCCAGACCATACCAAAAATTGCTAAACCATAACACAAACTACCAAACCAAACCAAGAACTACTAAACCATACCAAGAACAAGAACAGTTTACAGGTTTCTGAGCAGAAAGTATGTTTAAGCAGGTACTGCAGTTAGTGTGGTGTTCCTGCATTATCAGCCGTACTGAAATGTAGGGTGCTCGGTCTGTCAGCGTAAGGAGCCTGAAGTCTGTAACTACAACTGAAAACTTGCTCAGACAGTGGCTCGTTTTTAAAATGACCTGCATACCCCAGAACTATAACGTCATTTGGCGATGACTAGGAGGCGCAATTGCTCAATGATATACTGCACATGATCTCTGAGGCCTAGCACATACACATAAAAACAAGAAGAAGAACAGCTTATCTCATGTCAACAAACAGCCAAGTGTTTTGCTCTTTTCCAAATGTTGACTGTGTAGAAGCAAGGCCGTATAATTTGTTTGTGGTGCTGAGGAGCCCTGAGCCAGAAGGAAGCAGAAAACACTTTTTATGGCAGGGTTTTATAGCTGCTTTAGTGGACTCCAACTGCTCTTAATTTCTGCCATTTGCATTCAGATGACAGCAGCGCTGCACTGTGACGTGAACGTTTTATGACGAGTGTTTTTTCAGTGCTCTGAGACACACACACACACACACACACACACACATCCATCCTCAGGCTACTATATTACTGCTCTGCAGAGGAAAGCTATTCTCAGCTATTGATGCAGCAGAGAATATGCTGTTTTTCTTCAGTGGCCTCAGGACTACGAGTACAAATAGAAACCAGAACAACACCAGACAATTTCACAGTTCAGAAATTTCTCTTTCAATGGGAAACGTCTCCTTCAGCGTCAGGTATTTGGCATCTTACTCAAAGATTAATGCATAACAATTCCTCAAATCTCCTATTGTGATTATTCAGCTTCTTTATCCTCTTCACTCTTTTGACTTTTCAGCCGGATCCCACTTGCAATAGGTGTGACAAAAGCAACCGAAATGAGCTTCAATACGCACAATAGCAGGACTTATTAATCACTGCACATCTTTTACAAAGACATCAGCAAAACAAGACTGAATGCTAAAACCGTTTTAGATGTGTTCTTTCTATATCGTCACTTAGCTTCATTGGTATTCCTGTAGTGTCATCTTTCAGTGATGTTGGGTGTATGTATTTATTTCCACCTGTCTGCATCAGTGCATTGCTGCCGCAATAAAATTTAATAAAATAAAGGTAATATAAGGAGAAACAAATCATATATAAAAGCAATAAGCCACGTGTGGCCAGGCATTTACTGCACTTTTAACACTCCCCTGTATGAAATCACAGTAACACACAGCCTTAAGTGGCTGATTGCTTTTATAAAACGGAGGCAAACGTAAAACATGATACACAATTTTTTAAGAAAATAATTTGTTTATATAATATAATATTTTTAATAATAATCAACATAAACAAGTATTCTGCCAAGAAATGCTGTTCCTTTAGAGTATTGTATCAGTGAGCCAAGGACTAAATAAGGAGAAGAATGTTCGGTCGTCTGTCGCTGTATATTGCGGTCATCTCATTAATTATTCAACTTTTTGTCACATAACAAAGAACATTTAAAAACACATCACAGTTTAAAGCAAGAACATTTGCTTTATAAGTACTGTTTGGTCAACAAGTCTTATTTAGCAAGTCTTTATATTTTAGCATGTTAGCTAGCTGGCCAGCCTAGTTCTAGTTAAGAAGCTCTAAGAAGTTCTAGTAAAGATGTTCTAAGAAGTTCTAGTTAAGTTTTCAGCCCTTTATTTTTAACAATAAAAAAGGGGTTCTTACTTATACACAGTAGAACATGCGACCAGCATTGGAGTCAAAGATTATTCATTAACAGCATAACTTTTTTTTTTTCTTCTTTTTTTCATTCCGTGGCGCAGTAACAGATTTCCGTTGTTGTGGGGTGGTCATAGGTGTGTGTATCATGGATTTTATAATGGCTTCAAACATAGCTCATGCGCACACACACACCATATTTCCAAAAGTATTTACTCATCCATCCAAATCATTGAATTCAGGTGTTCCAATCACTTCCATGGCCACAGGTGTATAAAACCACGCACCTAGGCCTGCAGACTGCTTCTACAAACATTAGTGAAAGAATGGGTCACTCTCAGGAGCTCAGTGAATTCCAGTGTGGTACCATGATAGGATGCCACCTGTGCAACAAGTCCAGTCGTGAAATTTCCTCACTATTAAATATTCCACAGTCAACTGTCAGTGGTATCATAACAAAGTGGAAGTGATTGGGAACGACAGCAACTCAGCCACAAAGTGGTCGGCCACGTAAAATGACAGAGTGGGGTCAGCAGATGCTGAGGCGCATAGTGTGCAGAGGTTGCCAACTTTCTGCAGAGTCAATCACTACAGACCTCCAAACTTCATGTGGCCGTCAGATTAGCTCAAGAACAGCGTAGAGAGCTTCATGGAATGGGTTTCCATGGCTGAGCAGCTGCGTCCAAGCCTTATATCACCAAGTGCAATGCAAAGTGTTGAATACAGTGGTGTAAAGCACTGCCACTGGACTCTAGAGCAGTGGAGACGTGTTTTCTGGAGATTGATGAATCACGCTTCTCCATCTGGCAATCCAATGGACGAGTCTGGGTTTGGTGGTTGCCAAGAGAACGGTACTTGTCTGACTGCATTGTGCCAAGTGTAAAGTTTGGTGGAAGGGGGGATTATGGTGTGGGGTTGTTTTTCAGGAGTTCCAGTGAAAGGAACTCTTAATGCTTCAGCAGACCAAGAGATTTTGGACAATTTCATGCTCCCAACTTTGTGGGAACAGTTTGGGGACGGCCCCTTCCTGCTCCAACATGACTGCACACCAGTGCACAAAGCAGGTCCATAAAGACATGGATGAGCGAGTTTGGTGTGGAAGAACTTGACTGGCCTGCACAGAGTCCTGACCTCAACCCGATAAAACACCTTTGGGATGAATTAGAACAGAGACTGCGAGCCAGGCCTTCTCATCCAACATCAGTGTCTGACCTCACAAATGTGCTTCTGGAAGAACGGTCATAAATTCCCATAAACACACTCCTAAACCTTGTGGAAAGCCTTCCAAAAAGAGTTGAAGCTGTTATAGCTTCAGAGGGTGGGCAGACATCATCCTATGGATGACAAATCCTATAGATTAAGAATGGGATGTCGCTCAAGTTCATGTGTCTGAAGGCAGACGAGCAAATACTTTTGGCAATATGGTGTATATGCATATACATAAATAGAGGTCTAAAAGTCTGGAAGCACTAATGTAAATGTTCCTATTTTGCCATATTCTCTAATTTGATCATTCAAAATATATTGTGGTAGCACATGAAAAGCCATTTTTTGTAGTTGTTAATGTTGTTTGTTAGTTTAAAATTTGTTTGTGTTGTATTCTGTACTGTGGGTTTCATGAAGGTTTAAATTATTTATTTAAGCATTTATTTGTTTCACGGTTGCTGTTGTACTTCACACTATGAAATAATTAAAGCGTTCAGCATCATCCATCAATGTCAGTGGGTGGGTCTAACTCTCATCTACTCAGGCTGATTGCTTTGGCCTGCTGTAGGGGTTATTTCTGCACTATGTGATCGAGACGTAGACAACAAGGTAGCTTTAGACGTTGAAGACATGCTCCAGTGTTTCTCCAATGCCATCTATAATTACAGCAAGAGTTATAACAAGAATAAAGTGTGGAGCAGTAGCAAAAACCCTTTTTGATGGTATATAGAACCATTTCCAAAGAGGTTATAAAGCACCATATAAAGCACATACTACATCAATCTGAAGAACCGTTTCATGATGCAAAGAAACCTTTAAGCATGCAAACGGTTCTTTGAGTCTTCATGGTTTATACACAACCACTGTCTTTACTAAAGAACTTTAGAGCGCACCAGCCATTTTCAATTCAGCCACATGTGCGCAATGTAAATGAAACACAATACAAAATGACAATAACTGTGGACGTGTAGGCCACATAACTGCTGAAATGATCTTGTAATGACTGCGGTCTTCAGCGCCACAGAGCGTTAATGACTACATTAGCGCAAACTGATACATGCTGCGTCCTTACGTCCCTTCTGGCTGTAATGTTCCAGATCGTACACCACTCTATTTTTACACAGCGGAGATTCACATGTCTGTACACGTCCACAAATATAAGTTCATTTAAAATCCATTTCCTCTGGTTACGCTGTGTACTTTATCCTTCTGGGGAAATAAAAAAAAAAACTGCTTAACCATATCAGTAGTATACTTCAAGTGTATGGAGAATGCCATGAGTACATTTGTCCTTTCATCTGGAAATACATCTAAAAGATACTTTTCTGCAGAAGTGATATTTTAAAAGTAACACGTTTTGAAAATGCGATGGACTGGCGACCTGTCCAGGGTGTATCCTGCCTTTCGCCCGAAGACTGCTGGGATAGGCTTAGAAGCAGCTCAGAAAATGGATGGATGGATGGATGGATGGACGCTTTGAAACTGAACCGAAGTTTTGGTCATGTAAAAAAAAAATCTACATGTAAAAAAATATCTACAATGCACTAAGCTCCTTAATTTTTCCAAGGAATCCCCAAGGATTTTATAATAGATGCCAGATCTACTCTATATGGACAGAAGTACTGGGACACCTATGCATTACACCTACAGGAGCTTAGATGACATCCCATTCTAAATCCACAGACATTAATATGGAGTTGGTTCCCCTTTGGAGCTATAACAGCTTCCATTCTTCTGGGAAGCTTTCTGCAAGATGTTGGAGTGTGTCTGTAGGAATTTTTGCTCAATCATCCAGAAGAGCATTTGTGAGGTCAGACACTGATGTTGGACAAGAGGGTTTGGCTCACAGTCTTCACTCTAGTTGATCCTAAAGGTGTTCAATGGGGTTCAGGTCACGGCTCTGTCTTATTGCAACAGGTATATAAAATCAAGCACCTAGCCATGCAGTCTGCCTTTACACACATTTGTGAAAGAATGGGCCGTTCTAAAGAGTTTACTGAATTTGAGCATGGTGCTGTAATAGGATGCCACCATTTCAACAAATCAGTTAATAAAAGTTCCTCCTTTTTAGATATTCCATGATCAACTGTTATTATATAACTGTTATTGAAAAGTGGAACCGTTTGGAATCACAGCAGCTCAGCCACAAAGTGTTGGACCACAAAAATTAGCAGAAGAGTATAGTGCATAAAAGTCACTAACTCTCTACTGACTCAATAACTGCAGTGCTCCAAATCTCCTCTGGCTTTAACATCAGCACAAAAACTGTGCACTAGTAGCTTCACAGCTTGGGTTTCCATGGCCGAGCAGGTGCATTCAAGCCTTACATAACCAAGCATAATGTAAAGCGCAGCCACTGGGCTATCTGGCCGTTTGATTGATGAGTCTGGGTTTGGCGAATGCCAGGAGAACATTACCTGATTGACTGCACTGTGCCAACTTTGGTGGAGGAGGGATAATGATATGGGGTTGTTTTTCAGGGACTGGCCCTGTGCGAACAGTTTGGGGAAAACCTTTTTCTGTTTCAGCATGACTGAGTCCCGCAGCACAAAGCAAGGTCCATAAAGGCACGACAGGGTGAGTTTGGTGTGGAAGAACTTGACTGGGTCTCACAGATCCCTGCCCTCAACCGCATCAAACACCTATGGAATGAACTAGAACAGAGATTACAAGCCAGGCCCTCTCGTCCAACATCAGTGTCTGACCACACAAATGCTCTTCTGGATAAATGGACAAAAGTTCCCACGTACTTGCTCCACAATCTTGTAGAAAGCTTCACAGAAAAGTGGAAGCTGTTATTTCTCGCTTTTCACTTGACGTCACACTGTATAGTGACCGCCAATTTGAGGACTGACTTGATTATTAATGAATTAATCAGGAAGCGATTGCGCTGCACAATGCCTTCAATTTGCTGTGCTTTTTGACTTCTTAATCTGCAAGACATGACAGAAGCTGAGAATGACGAGAGGCACACAGACCTTTAATTCAGTGCTTTCAGACACCAGGCTAGGAGCCCGCACTGCATAGTTTAGTGTTTTTCTCTGCTGTTCACACCTCGTTCAGCTCAAGAAGTGATTAATTAGCTAACAATATCAGGTATTTTAACCAGGGAAGCCACAATTATGCAGTGCATGGGTCGCATGACTGGAGCTGAACTAGCATCGAAACATGATGTGGTTTTCCGACCCACAGTATTCAGTCTCATATTTAATGTTTATGTTTCTCCATTTAAACGTCATTTAAAACTCCAGAAACAAAGGAGTAAAGTACTCGGCTGTTTGCAGCTCCGTCAGGGGGACGACTGTTTATCTCTTGGCGGTTAACATTAGCTAAAGTTATCTAAAGCTAGCATTGCCACAACAGAAAATCACATGAATGAAACCCTAGGAAAGCCGCACCAGCTTCATCTTAATATGTGTGGATTTAATGTTGTAATGTGTAAATGTCCCAATACAGTCAGTACAGTCAGCAGTATATTTAACATTTAACTGTCCACATATAATTTAAGTGTAGACATATGATACAATAACAGTTATGTCTACAAATTACAATCTATTTAAGTGCAACTTAATTTGTTTGAAAATAAACTGATCAGAAGCACAACTAAATGCTTTTAATTCAACTTGAAATAGACTTTAGTTTTCATTAGTTGTATCAAAATAAAACAGTTTGAAAACAGTTTTAAGTGCTTACATTTTCATGTTATAGTAAATAAATGAAAGTAGTCGAGTAACACTGCTTCTGCTAAAGCAACAATAGCAGCAATGAGTGGCTGATGATATCTGCAGTTATTCGATTTTTCAAATGGTAATGTAAACAGCATACTTCGATCTAGAAATCCAGCTAAGGAATCCGCTGAAGAGAGCTGGATTTCAGCTCAATAATCAGATTTCTCAGTGCATGTGTACTTTTACTCAGATTTCTTTCGGATTTCTCAGTCTGCGCATGTGCAGAAACAGATAGCGGTACCAGATAGAGGCAAGCAGCATTGCCGCAGATCGCATGATGTTTTTTAAAAAAAAAAACAGTTTTTTGGCTGGTAAAATCAGATTTTCAGCAGTTATTGGATTATTAAGTACATGTAAACGCACTCACTGACAAGCAGAGTGTGTGCAGCTTACTCAAGTGTTCGAGCCTGAGGTGAAAAAGGCCTTACCTCAGTTTTAATGGTGTGTCACCTGACAATGAGCAGAGGATAATGGGCTTGTGCAATTATTAAAGAAATAAACTTTGTAATTCTTCTTAAAAGAGCCTTCGTGTGAACATTTCAACGCTGCTGGTTAACCTTACACTGCAGTTTGTGCTTTAAAATTGCTGCTACAGCCGCTTTCAGAGGAAGTTTTCAAAGCTCACCGCATCTGAGAGAGCAAGTGCTTGGCGAGGAATAGATGTTCGTTCAGCCGGTGGTTGTGGAAAACATGCTATGGACCATGATGACCCAGCGCACCACCCTGCCAGAATCCGAACGTTTACCTTTTTGCCAACAAGTTTATTGTTAGCGACATGGCTTGTGAAGCGTTTTGGTCATAAACAACTTGCGACGCTGTCAGTGTGATTCAGCTCTACGTGTATGAGTCCCCCACACAGTAGAGTAGACCACTAATGCTAAAATGCCAAAGTACAAAGTCAGTTTTTCAGGAATTTCTAGGCCTAAAATGGAATGTATTCATGAAAAGTACCTCACTTTAAATACTTCTTTGAATGCATTTTTCTTTCACAAGGCTATTCAGGCAGCAGAGTGAAGTGTTAGGACACAGAGGAGGCGCGTATTTGTACAACAGCATCGGCGGTTCAGAAAGTGCACAGGGAACGGCTTAGTGTTTAAACGTACATCTGTCTAGTTTTCCTCCAGTCTTCATGAACTAATTAAACGGACGCCTACATGGAGAGAGCGATAAGAAAGAAACTGATGTTGTACACACGCAGCCTTTAGAAAAACACTAATGTTATGCATACTTTAAGAGAGACAGAAGAAAAAAGGAAGGAAAAGAAAGACAGAACTGTAATTTGTTTTAATATTTAGGACAAAACAAATCTAAAAGAACATTTATGCATAATTTCAAATCATTCAGAGTGGTTTGGTGTGAAGTTCATTATAGAGAGAATTCTTTACATTGGTGGTGATGGGAACCAGGGGTCACTGTCTACAACACCAATAGAGACGTTTTATTTACTGTCCAAAGCCAGTGGTGAACCTACATGTGTGTCATGAGTGTTTATATAAAATATTGATGATGGTAAAATTGGCCAAAACTTTTTCAAAACATTTGTAGAACAGTAGCTGGGTTTCTCTTCAAACATTTCACATTTTTTTGCAAATTTCCACAAAGTAAGTAAAACACAAAGCGAATGAAATGCTTTTTCCATCAACTACGCTTATGCAAAAATGAACCTATACTTTTTATGAGCAGCACTGGAGCTTAAACCGAGTCATAGGTAAATCGTTCCAAGGCATATCCACAATTACACTAACTACCAATGCCACTCTTGTCGCTGTCCTTAATGAAGACGATTTGTCACGTACATTTCGATTTGACCACTCTTTACTGTGACTTCCTTTGCTGGTATGGTATGAAACTACTTCGCCGGCTGAGCCAGAACCATCAGTCGGCAAAAACAGTGCACGCTGGATCCTGTAACTCTTATAAATGGAGTGGAAACCATGCTCAGCACATGTGCCAGGTAGATACCGGAGCACACTCAAGAGTCTCGCTCACTGTGCTTGGCGTATACAATAGGGATTTAAACCTTTATTAACTCTCAGTAGTGTAGTTTTGACAGTCCTCTGTCAGCTGGAAACAGAGTTGCCACCGTAGCCCATTTAATGCTGCACCATGGCTTATTTAAAAGCACTAGCCAGAACAGCCTGAAAAAACATCTCTTCTGTGTTATTTGAGCCACACTGTACAACATATTTAAGCTGTTTTGGCTTGATTTTATCAGTCATTTTGAATCTATCTTTGAAATGTTGATGTAACCTTCCGTTTGGAGGTCTCGCCTCATTCAGCAGCATAAGGAGTCTAGTATTGTCTCAGTAGAAATAAATGCACAAAGGCCCTGCCAACATGGCCATGAAGTGGACTCACCTCCCTGTAAGGACTTTTATCTAGATCAAGGCTCCCCAAAACAGCCACACATTGAGCAGCCCAGATCTAGAGCCTCAATGCTGAAGCTTTAGTGTTAACAAGAAAACAGTTGCTAAGTTAGCCTTCGCTCTGAAAAAGTAAAGTCTTGACTGTAGAATATAGAAGCAATATCAAGCTTGTAGCAATAGAAGAACCCTTTTCAAAAAGGTTTTACATAGAACTATATAGAACTCATTCTCCATCAATCTGAAGAACCTTCTGATCATGCAAAGAGTTATTCGAGTGTTCATGGTTCTATATAGAATCAGAACCCTTGAAGAACCATCTCTTTTAAGAGTGTAGTCCGCTATAGCAGTCTTAATCGACAGTGCTAAAAAAAGCAACATGTCGTTAGGTCAGTCACAGTGGGGAACCTTTGCACTGTGAATTGTAGACGTTTAACACCAAATGTTATAGGCTTTTAATTAAAGTGTATCCATTTCAGTACAGTATTAAAAATGAAAACATTTTCACTCTCTCATCACTCCTTTTTTTTTGGACAAGATTTTTATCCATAAAATTATAAAACCTTCTTGTTTGAAAGTCTTCAGCTTGAAGTGAACTCATCTGTGTTTGTGAGCAGCATTGAAATCCCCACCGAAGCGTCCTGATCATCAGCAGACTGACTGACGGCTGGTGTTTTGTGATGCATGGAAAAAGTCGAGGCCCTGATACGGACTAGTGCTTCTGAGTTTAGAGGGAAGATCTCAGGCAGAAATGTTGTCTGAGTGACGTTTCTGAACAAGAGAGGAAAGAAAAAGTGAAAGATGGAATCAAAGGGTCTTGTGTCCTCCTTCACTTTTCCTCAAACTCCTTGTTTTCTTTTGGAATGCTTCTGTGACAAGAAACGCAGCACCCTATCAACACACACACACCGTTGAGTGTCCGAGGCTGGCAGTGCGCCAAACAGCAGATTGGTGATGCATTAGGTGTCAGAGCACTGCATCATGTCAGGAGGAGGGAGAAACTTCTTTCTACACTCATTGTCCATTTTATCAGCTCCACTTACTCTATAGGAGCACTTTGTAGTTCTACAGTTACAGACTGTAGTCCATCTGTTTCTCTGATACTTTGTTACCCTGTTTTTCAGTGGTCAGGATCCCCACAGGGCCACCACAGAGCAGGTATTATTTGGATGGTGGATCATTCTTTGCACTGCAGTTACTAAGATGTTGTGTGAAAGTGTGTTGCACTTGAATGATTTCTTAAAGACCCAGTCCACTCATTGTCCAGTCTATCAGACACTCCTAACTTGTTGGTCCACCTTGTAGATATAAAGTCACAGGAGGCTGTTGTCTGGATATTCCTGATTGGTGGACTATTTTCAGCCCAGCAGTGACACTGAGGTGTTTAAAAACCTCAGCAGCACTACTGTGTCTGATCCACTCGCTCCGGCACAACACACACTAACACACCACCACTATGTCAGTTTTAGTGCAGTGCTGAGAATGATGCACCACCCAAATAATATCTGCTCTGTGGTGGTCCCATTGGGATCCTGACCACTAAAGAACAAGGTAAAATCATGCAGAGAAACAGATGGACTACAGTCTGTAATTGTAGAACTACAAAGTGCTCCTGTATGGTCAGTGGAGCTGATAAAATGGACAATGAGTGTAAAAACAAGGAGATGTGGTGGCCTGTAGGTGTATATATTCATCTATTTCAGACTGGACATATGAGGGTAGCTCTTTTAGGCACATCAGGGAACTTGGTGGTCACTGTTTTTCTACTTCTAACAATACATTTGTTAGCAGCAACTAAGGCCAATTTGACAAAGCATGATCTTAATGTTAGCATTAATACTCCCACCCACTGATAGCGAGGAGTCATCTAACAAGGTCTGATATCCCAGGGAAAAAAATAAGAATGCCTAGAATGTCTCTTATTGAGCCTCCTTAAGGTGTAGTATGTTCTCTGGAGCAAGTTAAACTGAAGCAGTTTGTGTCTGCTCTTTAAGCATGTCTGGCCTATTTTGCAAATATCTTTCCATTCTCCTTCTGTGTAAGTGTAATCTAGATCCTGCTTCAGCTTTGTCTTCATTTTCGCCTCTTCTTTATGGGGTAGGTCCCATAATATTTGAAACATAAATGAAACAAAACCTTTTGCATGCCATCTTTCTAGGAGTTTAGCAGTGACAGATCACATTTGACCTCTTAGAATGTCAGGCTTATGACATACTAAGGCTTATTATTCAGTAAATAAAGGGACATCAGTGCATCAGGGTTATAGAAGCATGTGCTAAAACCTTTTGGCCCCCGCTGGTGGGCCCTGGCCATTTAGGGGTTAACTAGCATAGTTTTGTAGTTCTGCTTTACAACTGAGCTAAAGAGGGAATTATTAGTGGTGACAATTACTAGAGGCCCCACGATACAATATAATGATGATGCAATTCTGTTGCAGTTCCTAAAGATTTGCTATATGACATTGTAATCAGGCTCTGGAGAGCTGGTGTGCTAAGACTTGTGCCAGTTTCATGCTTAAATCAGACACATGCCGCATTTATTTAATTTAGCTAAAGTTCAAGTTCTTCATTTTTCTCTAGATATTTCTGAGGGGATTGAATGTAAGATAATCCACCTGCATAAGGACAGAAAATGTCAAAGGAAAATAGGTGGCCCTGTGTCACGATTGGCCCCTCCCAGTCCTGTCCATGTGTTCATGTTTTGGTTTCGCCCATGTGTGTTTGTTTTGGTTTAGCCCCCTCGTTTCATGACTCCGCCCATGATTGTCTCCACCTGTTTTCTACCTGTCCCTCGTTTTCCCTCTGTATTTAAGCCCTGTGTTTGCCCTTTGTTTTTCGCTGGTCTTTGTTTGCTGTGTTGTTTGATTCTTGTTTGATTCTTGTTTGAGGTTCTGTGTTCTTTATTGTCGTGTTTGTCCCGCGATCTCTACGTGTTGGCTATATGAACCTGGACCATATTCTTAATAAATCTCGCCTATCTCAGCATATGTGTCCGCCTCCTCGCTCCATGTTACACCCTGAGGGGCCTCATTACAGAAACTTCAGTTAGAATAAACCCCAGTGGTGCCTTAACTTCTGTTTTGACCTTTTGGTTTCTATCATTTTAGGCATTTTGGCAAGCAGCATAGTTTACCGTGACTATAACTGGTGTAATGGAGTTACATTTATTGTTATGTTATATTATTGTAATGGTAGTTTTAGTTATTAGAGATTTTTCATTTTTAAGACCCCAGACACTGCCGACACGATCTCCATTGTTCTGTTTTTTTCCTGTATAGGTTGTGCTGTTGAGACCTCATACATATTTAGCTTGAAACGTCTGTACAAAAGTTAGAAGATACCTATCCAAAACCTGTGTAAACTTCGTGTAGATTGAAGAGATTCTGAAAGAAATGACCGAACGTGGCTGTAGGAGAACGAGGCTGAAGCATTAAGAAAATGCTTTTGAGGACGTGAACTAAAGAAGTGACCGTGGTCGAATAACATCTTTTTTATGGGGAGCACAAACACATTCTGGATGATGAGCCCAGCTGTCAGTCAGTCAAGCTTCATGATGGCTCCTGTGATGCTGGTTAAGATGAAGCTGAACCATCCAGGAACAATTGGCATTCGTTAGCAGTCATGATTGTTTACCTCTGGATAAGCCACATGAAGAAACATGAAGCTCTGTTCTTTTGCGCATGCGGGTCAGTTTAGGAGCTGATCTGTTCAGACTGATGTCACATACAGATCATATTTAAAAGATAATGTAAACAGCCAAACAAAAAACATCTGATTCGGGCCACTTTCACCTGCTGTGTGAACGTAGTCTCAGTTGCAAATGTGGCTGTTTATTAGGTGGAATCACATTAGTTCACATTATTTCAATTGTGAGTTTACATTTCAGCTGTGCGCGTGTTGTTGGGTGCTTGGTAACAGACATGATAGTTGATTGTCAATTTGTGGTTACAGTTTCCTAACTTAAAATATGCTGTAAGATGAGATTCCTACATTAAGATCAGATTTCCTTCTGTAAAATGAAAATGTGAATGAATATGAATATGAATGTGAAAGTCTTCTCTTGACCTGTAAGATCTTAACTGAAGACTAAATTCAGCTCCAGATCTTAGCCTAATGCCATGTGACTTGTGTCATGAGAAATAGAAAGTGCAGCCAACTTCTAAGACTGAACTTTGGAGGCATAGAAAAGGGGGGTCTCTGACTTTGGCACAGTAGTGAACATCAGTCTGAAAGACATAGAAACAAAAACACCTGTTTAATTCTAAGGAATATTGATTTTTTTCTTCCACCCTTGGAAAACAGCCTCATTATTATCCCCCTGAAGCACACACACACACACACACACACACACACACACACACACACACACACACACACACACACACACACACACACACTGGCTTAAGCAACAAGACAAGAAAATGAGTAAATGGCTGTGAGGCTGCTCAGCAGAGGCGTTCGCTCAGTGTTCAGTAATGCCGCTCCAGGTGATTTGAGGTGTTTGTGTGTGACCTTAGGTCAGTGTTTTCTCCAGGACACGTTCTTTTCATTTGTTTCCAAAAGCAAAAGCCAATACGCTCCTTAATTTATGCACAATTAGCTTTTAATTAAAGTTCAATCTAATCTGAATATAACCCTCAATGCTTGTTCAATACAAGCAATTTATATGCAATTAAAGAACCTATTAAAATATAATTAGTGTTTCTCAAAGAAGAATCAATGGAGGAGGAGTAGAGGGAAAAAATAAATGACGATTAAATGGACATATCTCTCCCATACGAGCTAAACGCTGCTGAGAATGGGATTTATTCCTCAGAAGAAGAGTGAGCTGCTCACTGATTTTGGTTTTTTCTTGAAAATCATTTATCGTATATTTATAACTTCAAAACAGGGCCCTAATAAACAGTCAATTCGTTATAAACTTGTAATCATTTCCATTAATTTTCCTGCTGTTTTCGTTATTTCTTTGATTATTTTGTTATTACAGAAATCTTCTGATTATATTGTCACACAGCTTATAGATCGAAATACAATAAAGTATATGAAAATGTTTTATTTCAATTATGCACAGCAATAACTTTAAAACAACCAGTGATCTAAAATATAATTATCTTTTTATAGTACACAGAGGAAAAGGATTAATCCCAATATGTAGATGAGTATAAATAAGTAGTGTTTTAATGATTATTTTAAAGTTATTGCTGTTCCTATTAATAAATGTATTTCAATGATTAATTGTAATAAATCAAATTTCTCTTGTCACTGTAAGTGGACAAAATAAGCTTTGACAGAATGTGCTTTTAACTTTCAATAATTCAAGAACATGAACCTGAACACAGAACCTAAAGAGTTTCCCATTTTTGTCATCGACATCCAGTGAGAGCAACAGTGGCTGCATGGCTGCATACACACCAATGAGTGTGTGCATTATATACAATGGCATAAACAATCAGTAGTTAAGTTCATCCACGATTGTAGCCTCTTGGTCTTGCTCTCGTTCATACAACTCTCCTCTCAAGGGGAACTACAGCTCCACTTTATTTAGCTGCTGGTTGATTTATCCAAAGTCCTCCTGCAAGCAGTGTCCAGCCTAGTGTGCTGAAGGTGCTAAAGGACTCACTTTAAGTGCGAGGGCTACAATCAGATTCTGTCAGAGCAACATGCAGCATACCGCAAATGGGCTTCAGTCTATGGACAGGTCGAAGGGTCAAACTAGGACAATGTACTAATGCATCGTTAATGCACATACACGCAATGAGCACTTCATTCAGAACACTATATGATTCTCTCTTTCCTCTTAAAACAGCCTCAATTCTTCGTAGCATGGATTCCACAAGATGCTGAAAACAGTCCTTTGGGATTCCGGCTGTTGAATGATTGCATCATGCAGTTCCTGCAGATTTTTCATGCTGTGAGTCTCCCGTTCTCCCACATCACAAAGGTGTTCTATTGGATTCGGAGCTGGTGGCTACTGAAGAACATACTCATTGTCTTGTTGTAATCAGTCATTTGAGGTGGCTGTTGTTTTGTGACCTGGTGCACAGCTCAGTCCAGTCTGGTCATTCACAGAACTGCCACTTTTTGGATGTTTTTTTTTCTTTAGCGCACCACTCTGAGTCCTGAATAAACTCTAGAGACTGTTGTGAGTGAAAAACCCAGGAGATTAGCAGTTATAAAACTACTCGAACCAACCTGTCTGGCACCAACAATCATGCCATGGTCAAAATCACTGAGATAGGACATTTATCCCCATTCTGATGGCTGATGTGAACTTTAACTGAAGCTGCTGGGCCATACCTGCATGACTTGATGCACTGTATTGCTGCCACACCATTGGCTGATTGCATGAACGAGGAGGTGTCCAAGTGTTCCTAATATTATGATTTGCTGCATTCGTGTTTTTTTGTGTTTTTACAAGCAAAAATACACTTATTATCCAGATAAATGTTTTTTCTGTGTATATAGATATAGTACAGATGAATAAGTATGTAGAGATCTATAGCTTGCTGTGGTACTGCAGAGATCACTATCGATCCAGAAAGGAAAGATGATAGCCGAAGGGTTGTGTACTCAGCTGTGTTTATGGGTGATGTTCCCAGTTCTGGGAAAAAAACAAGGATCTGATCCAGGCTATCAACTATCACATTGCTATAAACACTGTCTACATTTGACCAGTCCTCTGTGGGGGTCTAGAGGGCTCTAGAGCATATGCACTGTAAGCCTTGATAAGTTCAGTTTACTCAAACTATTTGAGGTAACTTGTGGCCTCCAGTGAAGCTTTGATTTTTAGTGGTCTGAAATCATACATGGAGTGGAATACACTCAGTCTTTTGAGTTTAATGAAGTATAAATATAACCACACATTATTGCTGTTACAGTTCAAGTAACTGCTCCCTTCTTTAATTCATTCACTGACACAACTGTAATGATCACAAGCTGAGATGTAAAGCAAATATTCCAAAAGAATTTTCCGGGTTACATACACTAATAATTACTTCTAACTAATAATTATGAGGAAAAACTACCGAGTTAGCAGCACAGAGTGGGAAATCGGGATAGTCGGGAGAATCCCTGGTGTGCCTGTAGAGTTTTGGGCTGCTTAGTGTGAACTAAAATTAGCTGACGCAAATAAACGCAAGAAGACTCAGACAAACTAAATGTAATCCAAGTGTATATTTGTGGTAATTCAGGAGATAAACCGGCGGCCGCCACCTCATTTCAAATGACTCCAGTTTGCTGATTGTATCTGAGTCTCGTACAGTGAATGGAGATTAGATAAAGCTGAGGTTAGCCTCTTATTCTCGTTTCCCCCTCCACCTTTAACGCTGTAGAAATTACTGTCTGCAGCTCTATTTAAGGAGGAATGGAAAATCTAATAAGGAAATTCAGCATGGTGGTGTGAATCTTACTCAGCAAGCGGTGCTGTACATCGTTCATTACTTTCTTTTCCCACAATTTTCATATTTGAATCATAAAAAGAGCCAACTTCAGCTGGTGAACAACACGCTGCAAACAAGGAGCCGAATTAATCAGAAGCTGCGAATGAGCAGCTAACTTCGGCCTCATCTGAGAGCGCAAGAAGAAAAAGCTGCTTAAGGAGGATGAGAATTCGAGCATTCGGCCTTGAGAAATGTTGTCCTTAACCCTCTGGGGGAGTTTGGTATCTTTTTAAACTGGCCTTTAAATGCACTTGCATATGACATGATAGCTGTATGTTTCATAATGCTTGGCTGTCTTCATCACTACTGCTGCAGCAACTTCAGCTGTCAACTTTTTGCGTACCATGTCATGTCTCTGTGATATTGACTGAATGAAGAGTGGAGGGTTTCCATCGTGAAGTTCTTATTGATTTCATGAGTTTCTCTTGGTCAGATTCACAAAATGTAGACAGACGCAAATCAACCAGTGACACATGGTGAGAAATGATGATGTGTATGTCGGTCCTTATGGCCTCTTAACTACCAATGTGAGTCATGTATGATCTTGCAATGAGATGGAATCGAAAGGGCGACTGTATTTCTGTACTGTTTGAACTGTATTTCTGCATCGTATCATCACAGAGATGTTGTTGGAACAAAACCTTGTATGTCCATTTTTTTTCCGTTTTTGACATAATTTGAAAATGCCTGTTGGCCTTTACATTATGTGTAAATTTTAAGAAAAATAATGGCCTAAAATTACTTGGAAAAAGTCTGGTTCCATTGACTTACATTAAAAGTATGTTTTTTTTCCTTCGTCCTGTAAAGTTACTATTTTGGAGATACAAGGTTTTGTTATGACCGCAGCGATATATAGAACTATGTATATATTTGATGTATGGGCTTGTTTGTGAACCTCAGAGGGTTAACTAACTTAGGTAGCATTAATTTGACAGTCGTAATTATGTCACGCTTGAGACAAAATAAGCCCAGTTTTTATTTGACCATATTCTCAGTGTGGCATTAATAGTAAGTAAGAAGAGGTTTCAGAGTCTGCAAAGTGATGGCCCTGTCACCACAGATTGGATCCAAGAGGGTCGCTCTCTAGAGGGGTGGGATGGATGGCCTTTCTTTTCCAACTTTTCCGATGTTAGCATATGCAGGCACCTGTTAGCTGGCCTAACAAAACCTCTCAAAAGATGTGGCGGCTGGCTTCGCATGACTCGGAGGAAGCTTGTGTTTGCTGTCAGCCTCCTAGCACTGGTGGTATCATATCACTGAAGAAGTTCTAACTAGTGGGTAGAACTGGACAGGACCACACAAGCCCCAATCCGGCTCTGGTTGACAGTTAAGTCATTTTGCTAGAACCAAACTGACGACTATGCAGAGACACTAATCGCATTCATAGTTATGATGTGTAAAACATGTAAAGTGCATCCAAATGTTACAGTTAAAATGGTGAACACATTTTATGCTACATGTACTTATGTTAAAAAACGCTGGGACAAGAGAAAACGGCAAGGGAGTTGTATTCACTCACATACTAGGCAGTATGTGTATGTAGTGTCATACCACAGCGCTACAGCATGTAAACAGCATGTAAACGTGGCTACACACTAGCCATGTTTACATGCAGCCTGATAATCCGTTAATAATCCGACTAATAGCTCAATCGGAGTAGAATACGTCCGTGTAAACACGTCAATCGGAATAGACTAATCCGATTGAGGCCATTCGGAATGCAATTTCTATCCGTTTGAACGAGGAGGGTAAACCTCTAAATAATCCGTTAGATAGAAGAATAATATCCGTGTAAACGCCTGAATCTGATTACACTCTAATCGGACCGTGGAAGACCGTTCTGCGCATGCGCGGCGAGTCATAGCGAAAGGTTTATACCGTTTAACATGGCGGGCAGAAACTGGTCAGCAGAGGAGACGAAGTTTATACTCTGAGCTTTAAAAGACGGCGGTGGGACGGACGTCCAGCTTATGTGTCTCAGAGCACGACGTCTTCCTCTCGCCGCTTCCTTTATAAGTACAGGTGAAGGACTGAAGGACGTTTTTCAGAGTCTGACGTCAGTTTAAAGCCGTTAAAAACAAGCGCGCCAACTGGAAACTCATCTCACGCGTGACGTTCGCTGTCATGGTAACGGTTACTCTCAGCGCTGCTTCACGCATGCGCGTCATTCTGCATCGGATTACTTGTAACGAGCAGGTAAACGAAGATTTTCATCAGACAGTTGAACAGAGTGAGAATAAACACCTCAGTCTGAGTCTGTAATCCGACTCTATTCAGTCGGATTGTATTCAGACATTTACTCCTCTACTCTTAATGAGAGACGCCGCACACAACATGAACTATGGAAGACTTGTAGGGCCAAACAGAATTTGCGTTAAAAGCAGTATATATTTTAATCACGTTAAATTGAGATCGCGTTAATGCGTTATTATCGACAGATATAATATATTCGACAACCCTATATATGTATATATATGTATATATAAATAACGTGTATGTATATAAAGTGCGTTACATGTTATTCTTTTTTTACATCCTAAATTGTTAACAGTGCATGTGCAGCATTTTTGTATTTTTGGAATAAAGATCTTCATATATGTCCTGCCATATGAGCTGAATGCTGCCTGTGATCCTTCTCCTCTTATTCTGATTGCATGGAGTTTATTCAGTTTAACCAAGAGCTAAAGCTCACCTACCAGAATCCATTTAACAGAATTCATCAAAACCCCAGGCCCTCTTCTGTATTCTCTCCCTTCCTCCCTATTTGCCCCACCCCCCCTCCTTTTTCTCTCTGAAAATTGGCTGTTAGAGGGTTGATTGAATTGTATCTTGATTTCATAAAGCATTTAGACAAAGCTATTAAAGAGGTGGCAGTTCATGGCCTTCATCCGTCACGCTGTCAGAGCGGAAGGTGAAGGGCCACCGCTCCAGTCGATCTGCTGATCTATTTGCTGGACGATAGTGGGAAACGGTGGAGACGGCTGGAGGCCAACTGTCTTCGTTCAGAACCTCAAGGTGTAGTAAATCTGGCTGATGTTGTTCAACAGAAGTGGATAGTAGCTCAGGTGGGGAACATGATATTAAGCACTATCATGACACGCTTTCTGAGCATGTGGTAGACATTGTCAGTACTTACAGAGTGACTGACTGACTGTATCGTACAAAGAGAGCATACTGTGCAGTGTGATGGGGGCCTTTTGGCTCAGAGCTTCAGATTTCTTGACATGCTCTGGCAGTGAAGATCCGGCGAGTTTCCCAGCAAGCCTTTCCTCGGTGTTAAAGGCTAAGGCTTACTGGTTGTTGATGAACAGGGGAAGCATCAGCAAACTTGTCAATACCCGTTGTGTTAGCTGTCCACCACACTAGCTCTTAATAATAGTCAGGTGCTAGGAGCTCAGCCAGCATGGCCCCTGTTCATTAGCAGCCTTTGTGCTGGAGAGCAGGTTATTGGATTAGGTTCTTTTGCTGTTTACACCAATCAATGGATCATAAACAGAGATCCTGTATCAGCACTTACATGCCGAGGCCTTGGAGATACCTCTAATGTATTCATGACCATCTGCCCTTACAATGGGATTTAAATGGCTGGAAGTTGCTGGCAGTTACCTCAAAGGACCCATATCCTGAAAACCTGAATTTTACTCAGTTAACTTTAAAAAAAATCTACCTAATGGATGTTTTGCCTGGAAATTACATCAAGTTACTTTTGCACAGTGCATTTTTGTTTGTTTTTATTATGAGAAACAAAAGCATTGTTTGTTGTTTGTTTTGACAAGGACGAAAATTACTGGGCCAAATAAATGAATACATAAATAAACAATTAAATACAGAATAATTTTTCTTTCAGTATTTCTTAGAGACATTTTGCAGTGTTTTACTCCAGACACACACTTTTAAATTGCAGATATGAAAGATCTGGATGACATAACACCGTGATAGTCTGCTGTCTTTCCTGCAAAGCCTTTGTAAAAGGAAAACCATGTTTGCTTTTAGATGTTGGCTGCAATTCAGTAGCAAAAACAGTGGTCAAAAAACACTCTAGAAGCATCATTTCGCTGGAATGCTGACAGAAACTATTCCCCTTTCACTAACACTAGACTGATGCCATTGATCAGAAAAGCATCGGGATACATTTAGAGCATATTTTCGCTCTTTAAAGTTGTTTAGGCAGCCAGTCTGACCCTATTTCACCCCAGAGAGCCTCTAAACTGGTTTCAGAGTCAGACTGTCATATTAAACGAATGGCTCTTCATGTTGGAGTGACTGCAGAGCAGAACTAATATTCAGCTCTGATTTATATACACGAATATTCAACTATCAAACAGACAAATTGATCCATAACATCAGTCTCTCTCAGAATGATGATTATTGATTTAATAAGCAATATGTCTTTTAACCATGGTTGAATCATTCATATGCAACAACCATGATGAGGAAACATGCCAGAGAAATTGATGGGATTGGTCTAAAATGCGCATATAAAATGACAAATACACCACCATTCAATAAATTCTGTTTTTTCTTAATAATAATTGCAATAACCAATTATTCCACCATGCAGTGTAGTCCAAAACTGTAGGCAATGGTTGCCAAGAAACATAGATGTTCTTCCATTAGCAGCACAGTTTTTTTAGTGACTTGGTGCACTACTACAGAATTCATTATTTGGCCGTATGTGTGTATTTACAGTATTTTAAAGCCTGGCTGAGCCAATCGGGTTGTAGAACTTGCAGCAGGTTTTCTAATCTCTTTCAGAATATTCATCCAGTAAGACATTCATAGCAGTATTGTTTATCACAGCTGAATGGCGTTATGTTATGGGCGAGATCAGAAGTAGGTTTAGTTGACATCTTGTTTTAACAGCAGGCGCAGTGATCTATGCTTCCACCAGAACGCCCCCAGTATGATCAGCAATAATGTCACATTTTCACCGTCTGAAAAGTCGTCTTGCTCTGTTACTGTCTTTATTGAGGCCTATTCCAATAAGCAGCTGCTTTCGTCAATTTCATTGTCAAAGTGATATAGCAAGTGTCAAAGTGATGGGTTTTGCTGGCAGTAGGTCGTGCCATAACACTTTCTAGGATGAAATGACGCAGCATGGAATGATCCTTTTTTAGTAACATTGTGCCCACTTCACAGTTCGGCTCCTGATTCTAATAGTGTCCAGTTCATATGCAATTCTTAAAACGCTGTAGTGACCTGCTGCTGCCCCCCTCCGCCAAATTTAAGGGTATGCCTTTCTGCCCTGGTGTTTAGTAAAAAGCACTTCTTACCGTATAAAATGTAGTCTCCATGAAACTGTCTACATCAGTTTTTCAAATTTCTGCAATATTCAGGCACTGAGATGTTAAGTCATTCAGAGTGATTTGATGTGAAATGGTTTACTGTAGGGACTCTTTACAGTGGTGCTGATAGGAACCAGGGGTCACAATGTCTACAACACAAATATAGACATTTTATTTGCTATATCTAGAACCACCAGAGAAGCTACACATGGTTTGTGAGGTTTATATGTAATGCTGATGGTGGTAAAAATCTGAAAAAATGTCTTTTTGGGGGACTGCCTTACACGTTTTAACGTCTCCTACGCAAATGGATTAAAAAAGATTGTCAAATTCTTCTCAGAACTCCTAAAAGAAAGTCTCAGACATGAGGCTGTGTATTCAGAACCATTTCATGTAATAACTTTCTGTGAGGGAGCTTGTAGAGGTGGACATCTTGTTCCTATCACCACCACTGTGCACAGTTCTGACTCGGTAAGTTGCTCTAGAGCACAGCATTTCACACCAAACCACTCTGGATGACTCTTTTATGTTCTCACCATTCAATTTTGCAGACTTGGGTGAACTTCCCTGTTAAGAGCCAGATTAAATATACATAACTTATTCCAGTGTTTTGGCATTACTGTTAGGATTCATAACACTTAAGTTAATGGCCAGAGTTTATTATTAAAGTGTGATGGCTCTGGCATAGTGATTTATAAAGATCTTATAAGCATAAATATGCCTCCACTTTACATAATATGCAGAGAAAACATACAAAAATATACACAAAGTGCTAAAGCATCTTTGGAGAAGTTGGTTTGGCTTCATCAAGTTAAGTGTTACTTTTTTAATCCCACAAATGGGGAAATTCCACCTCCACATTTAACCCATCCATGAATTGAAACGCCACACACACACACTAGGGGGCAGTGAGCACACTTGCCCGGAGCAGTGGGCAGCCCTTTCCATGGTGCCCAGGGAGCAATTGGGGGTTAGGTGTCTTGCTCAAGGACACCTCAGTCATGGACTGTCGGTGCTGGGGATCGAACCGGCAACCTTTCGGTCACAGGGCCAGATCCCTAACCTCCAGCTCACGACTGCCTCCACCATCGTATGTCTGATATGCCAAAGATACACTGAGCTACAAAGTCAGTGGTCATAATTTGTTGTCAGAAAGTGTTATGACACAACTTAATGTCACTTTGACACAGGTGTTAACTTGACACTGAAGTTGACAAAAGCGGCCTTAATGACTTACTGGTGTGGTAAAAAGATATGTTTCGAAACATAGGTAAATACCTGGGACCGTTCGTTTCACAATCATTGGGTCTATGTGCGATAGCTCCTGCCAGGGAGACGAGGCAAAGCAACAGTGTGATGTACATCATGTCGAAGTTGTTTCCTCAGGTGTCGTTGGAGCCCTCTTACAGTGAGTGTGATGTACCACCAGGAGATTCACTGGACAAACTGAAGATACTAGAAAACAGTGAGAAAATCTTGCATCATTTACTAAACATTGGAGGGGCACAGACACCTTTTCTCTAACAACCTCTCCTCCCACCCCTATCAATGCCCGTGACTGACCCTTCTGAGTTTCACATTGGAGGTCGGTTGTCCTAATTACGGAATAGCCTGCCCCACTATCAACCATAAACTCTAAATCTTTCCCTTCCACAGTTACTGTTATTTTAGGCATTGTCAATGGGCATGTTGTAAGTTGTTGTGTTAAGTTGAGGTAGGGAGAAGAAGATAGCACTTCCCTTTTCGTTGAATCAGTTGGTCCCCTCTCACCATCCTGCCCCTCCACCACCCGTCACCCATCATGCTGGTTCACCACAACAATGGACCCTTGGTTCTGTTGTGAGCAGTCCCTGGCAAAATGTCCATATTTCCCGCACGTGTAACACCTGTTAGTCCAGTCCCCATTGCCATCCTCCTCATAGTACTGTTGTTGTTGTTGAAAAGATGGTCCGTTTTCCTGTGAATCCTCTTCCTCTGCTTCACTCGCAACCTCTTCCTTGCCTGGGAGTTGAGGAGATTCTCATGGTTCTTGGCATGGTCTTTGATGACACTGAGGGGTTGTCGCGCATAGCCCACACAGTGCTGCTTGATTGCATTCGACAGTTCAGGTTTCAGTCCCAACAGGAAGCTATTGCGTAGATGTGCTTCCCATGGCTGCACCTGATCAGCATGGCTTGATCCAGTGTGTCTGCCAACTTGTGCTGGATCTGGCAGGGTTGAGGCAGCCTCCAGTAGATCCTTGTCTGTCCAGTGTTGATGTACTAGCATTGCCCCTTCGGGTCCGGATACTTCCACCATCGGGAAGGTTCTAGTTGGAAATGCGCTTGGGCCTGGATCGGATCCACATCGGGTGCGGAGCTTTGCCGGGTCCTGGCTCTGGGTGTGGGAGGATACAGGTGACCCAAACGTGGTCTTCAGTTCCCTCTGAGCTTGTTGGAGCTGCTCCTCTTGGCTAGGTTCCTCCGCTGCCGCAGCTGCCTCCTCCGCTGTCTCCTCTCCTCGTGGTGCTCTTCTTCATGGTGGGGCGGCGTCAAGGTCAGGATCGGCTGTGACTGAGACACACTGAGACATAGGTTTAGTTTTACCCCCCTCCCTCTCTTTCTGCCTCCGTTCGGCCTCTTCCAGCCAAAACCCTGCTGCTCTAACCATATTCTTTTTATGCTTTTTACAGTGTTTGATTACTGCCCGTGGACATCCCACAGGCGGTGATATTACTGTTTCTTTAAATTTATTCAAATATTTCACACTAAACTACCATTTGCTGTTTTGTTTTTTTTCTCTTTTGCTGAGGGAGAGTTCATTTGCTGGAAATCCAAAATATTTGATCCAAAGGGGAACATACATTACACTGTCAGTACCATAATCCTGGCTCATTTGCCTAAATGAGCCTCTGTGGTCCACACTGCCCTCACCCACCTGGAGAATAAGGATTCTTACGTCTGTATGCTCTTTGTGGACTTCACATCTGCCTTTACCATGATGATTCCCCAGACCCTGGCTTACAAACTTCACACACTTGGACTGAGCACCTCTCTCTGTAATTGGGTCCTGGACTTCCTGACTAACAGGCCACAGTCTGTGAAGATCCACAACATCTCCTCCTCCACCATCATCCTCAGCACAGGCTCCCCTCAGGGCTGTGTGCTGAGCCCCCTCCTGTTTACACTGCTTACATATGACTGTTCAGCCGTCCATCCAGGCTGTCATATTGTAAAGTTTGCGGACGACACGGCAGTGGTTGGATGCATCATAAATAGTGATGAGTCTGGTTATAGGCAGGAGGTGGAACATCTGGAGAGTTGGTGCAGTGAGAACAATCTCTGCATCAACGTGAAGAAGACAAAGGAGATGATTGTGGATTTCAGAAGGAGCAACACCATCACTCCCCTCCCCCTACATGTCGGCGGATCTGCAGTGGAAGTGGTCTCCAGTTATAGGTACTTGGGCGTACACCTAAGTAACAATCTTACCTGGAGTAATAACACCTCCAGCCTGATCAGGAAGGCACATCAGCGCCTCTACTTCCTCAGAAGGCTGAGGCGTGCTGGACTCAGGAGCTCAGTCTTCACCTCATTTTACAGATGTGTGGTGGAGAGCGTTCTGTGCCCCAGCATCACTGTGTGGCACGGAAGCTGCTCTGTGGCAGAAAGGAAAGCTCTGCAGAGGGTGGTGAAGGCTGCACAGAGGACTGTTGGAGTCAGCCTTCCCACCACCATGGACATTTACACCTCTAGATTCAGGAAAAGGGCAACTGGCATCATGAAGGACCCCACTCACCCAGCACACACACTTTTTGTAACGCTCCCCTCAGGTAGGAGGTTGCGGAGCATTAAGAGCAAAACTACCAGACTGAGAAACAGCTTCTTCCCTGAAGCAGTAAGACTCTTAAATTCCAAATGAACAATCACTGCAATGGCACTTCATGTCCACTTATTTATTGCTGCTGTACTGAATCAGTGCCTCTACTATATCATGCCTACACATGTCACTTTATACATTACCAGTATTAAGATGTACACCTCCTACCTTGTACTCATACTGCTGTGGTCCATGCTGCTGTTATCTGTCCTCCCCTTTATGCACCTTCTATTTATTGTTTATTGTTTGTCACTTTGGGAGTTAACTGGACTGTGAGTACAATGTTTCGTTCCACCTCATGTACCACATGTGATGTGAATGACAATAAAGCCCTATCTTAAAAATCTCTTTTTCTCTTATCTATCTCTTCCCTATCTCTTATCTTAAAAAGAGCTGCGGTATGGACTTTAGGGTTAAACTTTAACTCCTTAACTAATTGGGAATTAAATAAACTAATTTAAAACAATTAAACTAACAGCTAATTGGGATCCCATTTTGTTCTCTCACTTGATTTGGCGACTCAGAGAAATTTGGCCCTAACAACCAAGTCTCACCTCCCTTTATCCCTACTTAATACTCAATCAGCACCCTGTACTATTGATATTACTTGTGCACTCCTCCCCACGGTCCAGACCTATTGGTCTAAAGATACGTCTATCAATAGAGGCCTCGCTCTGACCAGGCTAGTCTTTTCTTATTGCGCCGTCGAGCGTCCTGCCCCGACTGCCACGCAGTGTGTTACACCGTCATGCAACTAAACTCGTCCAGGGCGGAGTGCTTAAGGCGAGGTGGAGGGGAATAAATTAACCTACTGTTATTTTCAAAATAATTAACCTGTCACTCACCACCAATGTTCATAAGTGAGGTTGGATTGCAGGCGGAGGGACGATCAGCCATGCTCACCCCCGCGGTACTAGCCCTTGTTCTGTGGGACTTCCTCGTCTCGGGTCCGGTCTCAGCCGGAGAGCGTCCTCGGTGTGCTTTTAGCTGTCCCCCCTCCGTCGCAACTCCGAACTCATCCTGTTCGTGACGCCAGTTTGTGGTGGAAAATCGTGACAGAAAAATGAATTTGAGCCTCTGAGTCTATATCAAAGTCAGTAACAAGTTTATTAAAAAGTGAACATGACAAAAAATGGATTCTCTCTCCCTTTCCTAGATCTTTCCCATATCCTTCTCTAGCTGTGTGTTGTGCTTCTTATAACCTTCTGTCATTCCCCCGCCCTTACGTTCCTTTCATGGCAGTAAGCATTAGTCAGCATTATTCTCAATTGTACACCATTTTCTTACATGTTTATCTTATACGACCTGGTTACTGCGAACAGCCAGCGAGAACATCCAGATCCTTGTGGCTAGGCGCTACGGCCCTCTCGCTGCCTCTTATCTTCACACTCTGCTTCTGTTCTCATAGCGAGGTCACTTCCACTTCCATCTCCTGAGACACAAAACAATCCCGCTACCTCTCGTCCACTGTGACATTTAGAATCATCCTTAAGCATAATTGCTCAAAAGGCATATTTCAACACAATTAAATCCATTTCCACGACACGGGAAAAAGCCTTTATAAAAGCTAAGGTAGGTTTATGTCAGCTGAGACGAAAAGCTTCTGTAACTACACTGTAGCTTTATGGACTTGACCTGGAGCAAAGTGCTACCATGTTTGTACCTATTACATAACGCTATGCTCCATGTATCCTGTGTTGCAAACTGTGTTTGTTACATAATTAGAGATGTAGATGAAAATATCCCAAAAAGACGTATTTACAATAAAGATTTTGCAGGTGTGCTATTAGCTGATATGTCCATAATACATGAATCTTGACTCGACATGCAGACTTTAAGTTTCCATGCTGAGGACACGACACGATACTACATTTCAAGGTACAAGGTACATTTAAAAAAACTATCTAAGCAAGCAATATAGTCTTAAATGTGGTCAATATTTCTAATATTTATGTTTTAAGCTTATTGTCGAGATTATTAAAATTTTTGAGTGATTTTAGTCAAATTATCTCATAATAGTGGTGAGAACTTGGCTTGTTTCAAGTATATTTGTTACAACAAGCCAAAATATCTGCCGATACAGTGAGATAATTTGCCTAAAATCACTAACAAGTAAAAAATGTAAAAATGTCAAGAAATGTCAAAATGAATATTAGACATGCTAACTATATTTAAGACACTATAATTTGCCAATATATATATATATATATATATTTACTGTATACTAGCTTCAAATTGTAATCTCTCTCTCTCTCTCTCTCTCTCTCTCTCTCTCTCTCTCTCTCTCTCTCTCTCACATGAAATTTTGAGAGCAGCAGATTTTTCAGGATCTCTTTTCTTCCTCACTTTCCCCTCGGTACAGTTAAAAGGTTTATGATCAATAGCAAGCCAAATCTCTTTCTTCTCATCTGCTATCACTCCTTTCTCTCTCCCTCCCTCCCTCCCTCCCTCCCTCCCTCTCTCTCTCCCTCCCTCCCTCTCTCTCTCCCTCCCTCCCTCTCTCCCTCTCTCTCCCTCTCTCCCTCCCTCTCTCTCTCCCCCTCTCTCCCTCTCTCTCCCTCTCTCCCTCCCTAATCAGCTATATGGCATCTCTCTTTGAGCTCTCCATCTCTTTGGGTGGATGAAACGGAGGCGAGGGGGTGAAGAAGAGGCCAATCGCTCTTCCACAAACACAGAGTGCTCTCTTTCCCCGACAAGCAGAAAAAAACAGCAGTTCTAACGCTTCAAAGAGCAGCAATTATTTCCTCCATATTGAGTGGTAGGAACCAATTGGAGCAGCCTGTCAGGAGTCGTGAGTGACGGCAGTTAGAACAGCTTTCATTTGGGTGTGCTTCACTATAATTTGGCTTGTGTTCATTAAAGAAACACGACAGATTATCTCTGCCTGTAGCTTATCATCACTGTCTGAACAAAACCTCGGACCTCCAAGGTGAGAAGTTTGCAAGAGAAGGAAAAACGTTCATAACTTCGAACCGAAGTCAGTAAAAAGGTCATTTTGAAGCATTTCTTTGGTCCGTTCACAAAATGTACATGCAATGCCTTCAATGTCAAAATGCAATGTCAAAGTCTTCAGTTTAAAATTACAGTAATTTACTTTCAGCACAAACAGTTTGCTGTTTATTTACAGCTCTCCTGCTGTATTATACAATTACAGTGCTTTACTCTGTTTCTAAATGAGTTCAATTACTGTTTTTGTACAGTTTTTTACAGCTTGTGTGGCCCTGATATGACCCACAACAGTCTGAAGACCCTAGGTTTAGCCACATTGTGTAGTATATCATGTAAAGATATAAGCAAACAGGGCTAAACTAGCTAGCTAACTTTTAATAACAAATGCTTTAACATTTATGCATACTGTTACATGGTTAAGAGAACAATCATAATACAACAGAGAAGAGCTGTTTCACAGTGTGAACTGAACATTGCATTACAACTGTTATATGCACTATACATACATACATACACATATATATATATATATATATATATATATATATATATATATATATATATATATATATATAAAATATGTATGTGTATATATAGTCTTAATTGACTTAATATTGTCAAAAAGGCTACAAAGATGGCTGTAGCCAGATATCTAGTAATTATAGCACTACAGCAGGAACCAGTTACTACAGCACAAAAAGCCATGGTTAGAACAGCAGAACATGTGAAATACATTGGTGTGGTAGCAATAACATGTTCAAAGAAATCATCTGAAATCATATATAGGAAAAAAGAAAAAGCAAGAAACCAACAAAACAGCAAGACGTTCTAGGAAGGCTGAAATGTTTCTGTACAGCTGCTTTGTGATGATGCATGTTGTGAAAACAGCTAATACTGTAAAATCTGGCATTTAAACTTTGTTGACGAGAAGCTGGACCTGTTTCTCCCACACTGCATCATTCCTTAAATTGATCTTTTATATTTTGGGAATTTATTAAATTACAGTGTTTTGTACAGTTTCTGATGTAAATGTAAGCTTTCTTTACAGTTTTGTTGAGAGAGCCACAGTTAGATGATTCTCATTATTTTTAACATGTGTTTCTGTACTTAGAAACATCAGAAAACACACTGATAATAACAGAAGCTGCCTATTGACTTCTACTATGAGTTCAAATTATTATCCATGTTTCCATATAAACTGAGTCTGTTCTAGTTTCTCATTAGGTTGAATGAATAACTCACTCTAAATGTAGGTACTGTGATATAAACTGAGTCTGTTCTACAGTTTCTCATTAGGTTGAATGAATAACTCACTCTAAATGTAGATACTGTGATATAAACTGAGTCTGTTCTACAGTTTCTCATTAGGTTGAATGAATAACTCACTCTAAATGTAGATACTGTGATATAAACTGAGTCTGTTCTACAGTTTCTCATTAGGTTGAATGAATAAATCACTCTAAATGTAGATACTGAGATATAAACTGAGTCTGTTCTACAGTTTCTCATTAGGTTGAATGAATAAATCACTCTAAATGTAGATACTGAGATATAAACTGAGTCTGTTCTACAGTTTCTCATTAGGTTGAATGAATAACTCACTCTAAATGTAGATACTGTGATATAAACTGAGTTTGTTCTACAGTTTCTCATTAGGTTGAATGAATAACTCACTCTAAATGTAGGTACTGTGATATAAACTGAGTCTGTTCTACAGTTTCTCATTAGGTTGAATGAATAACTCACTCTAAATGTAGATACTGTGATATAAACTGAGTCTGTTCTACAGTTTCTCATTAGGTTGAATGAATAACTCACTCTAAATGTAGATACTGTGATATAAACTGACTCTGTTCTAGTTTCTCATTAGGTTGAATGAATAACTCACTCTAAATGTAGATACTGTGATATAAACTGACTCTGTTCTAGTTTCTCATTAGGTTGAATGAATAACTCACTCTAAATGTAGGTACTGTGATATAAACTGAGTCTGTTCTACAGTTTCTCATTAGGTTGAATGAATAACTCACTCTAAATGTAGGTACTGTGATATAAACTGAGTCTGTTCTACAGTTTCTCATTAGGTTGAATGAATAACTCACTCTAAATGTGGATACTGTGATATAAACTGACTCTGTTCTAGTTTCTCATTAGGTTGAATGAATAACTCACTCTAAATGTAGATACTGTGATATAAACTGAGTCTGTTCTACAGTTTCTCATTAGGTTGAATGAATAACTCACTCTAAATGTAGATACTGAGATATAAACTGAGTTTGTTCTACAGTTTCTCATTAGGTTGAATGAATAACTCACTCTAAATGTAGATACTGTGATATAAACTGAGTCTGTTCTACAGTTTCTCATTAGGTTGAATGAATAACTCACTCTAAATGTAGGTATTGTGATATAAACTGAGTCTGTTCTACAGTTTCTCATTAGGTTGAATGAATAACTCACTCTAAATGTAGGTACTGTGATATAAACTGAGTCTGTTCTACAGTTTCTCATTAGGTTGAATGAATAACTCACTCTAAATGTAGGTACTGTGATATAAACTGACTCTGTTCTACAGTTTCTCATTAGGTTGAATGAATAACTCACTCTAAATGTAGATACTGTGATATAAACTGACTCTGTTCTAGTTTCTCATTAGGTTGAATGAATAACTCACTCTAAATGTAGATACTGTGATATAAACTGAGTCTGTTCTACAGTTTCTCATTAGGTTGAATGAATAACTCACTCTAAATGTAGGTATTGTGATATAAACTGAGTCTGTTCTACAGTTTCTCATTAGGTTGAATGAATAACTCACTCTAAATGTAGGTATTGTGATATAAACTGAGTCTGTTCTACAGTTTCTCATTAGGTTGAATGAATAACTCACTCTAAATGTAGGTACTGTGATATAAACTGAGTCTGTTCTACAGTTTCTCATTAGGTTGAATGAATAACTCACTCTAAATGTAGGTACTGTGATATAAACTGACTCTGTTCTACAGTTTCTCATTAGGTTGAATGAATAACTCACTCTAAATGTAGATACTGTGATATAAACTGAGTCTGTTCTACAGTTTCTCATTAGGTTGAATGAATAACTCACTCTAAATGTAGATACTGTGAAGAAAACAGCTAATACTGTAAAATCTGGCATTTAAACTTTGTTGACGAGAAGCTGGACCTGTTTCTCCCACACTGCATCATTCCTTAAATTGATCTTTTATATTTTGGGAATTTATTAAATTACAGTGTTTTGTACAGTTTCTGATGTAAATGTAAGCTTTCTTTACAGTTTTGTTGAGAGAGCCACAGTTAGATGATTCTCATTATTTTTAACATGTGTTTCTGTACTTAGAAACATCAGAAAACACACTGATAATAACAGAAGCTGCCTATTGACTTCTACTATGAGTTCAAATTATTATCCATGTTTCCATATAAACTGAGTCTGTTCTAGTTTCTCATTAGGTTGAATGAATAACTCACTCTAAATGTAGGTACTGTGATATAAACTGAGTCTGTTCTAGTTTCTCATTAGGTTGAATGAATAACTCACTCTAAATGTAGGTACTGTGATATAAACTGAGTCTGTTCTACAGTTTCTCATTAGGTTGAATGAATAACTCACTCTAAATGTAGGTACTGTGATATAAACTGAGTGTGTTCTACAGTTTCTCATCAGGTTCAATGAATAACTCACTCTAAATGTAGATACTGTGATATAAACTTTAAGTTACAGTCGACAGGTCAATTATTGTGATGGTAAAAATCCTATTATGGTCCCACTGGTTTTGCTGAAGTAAATCCCTCGCTGCATTCTTGTCTTTTGTCCGTTAATTCACCTGTCCAGCAGCAGGGTCAAACTCTGCACACTTAATAGAGTGATTAAACAGTTTTATATCCCTGTCTAAGAGGCAGGATGGAGAGTCATATAAACACAGCAATAACGGCTACTCTTCTCTCCCTTGAAGGTCAAGTCTGAATATTTTATAAAATCAAAATGAAAAATAATACATCTAATTCTATCCGCCCTGTAGCTGCCTCGCAGGCACTGAGGAGGAGTGACAGGAGGAGTAATATTTTCACTGTTCATGCACTTTTCTCTCTCAGCACTGAGGAAAAGGAGGACACTGAAATGCTCACCATCACTTTCAGTACCTGAACTACATAATAATATTGATAATAGCATTTTGACGAAACTGATTTGTTGTAAAGATGAGAAAACAGCATCCACAATGTTTTCAGTCAAGTTTTCAGTGGATAATTCTATGATACTAATAATGTTACTCTATGTTGAGCTGCTAAGGTTAAATTTTAAATATTAAATATAAAAGTGAAAATTGAAAACAAGGCCAAGAAACTTTATTAGTTTCGATGTTTGGACTGCAGTAAAGCAACCGGCTGTATTACAGAAGCATCCTAACTCTGAAGACTTATCTGTTTAATTCAGGACAGTAGCTATTACAACAGTGAATGCGTTTACATGCACTCAATAATCCGATCATAATCAGATTTCTACAATTATCCAATTATTCAAAAGGCCATGCACACACCATACTCCAGTCTAGAAATACGAGTAAGAAAGCTGGATTTTAGCTCAGTAATCAGATTTCTCAATGTTATTAACTCTTACTCTGAGTTCTTTCAGATTTCTCAGTCTGTGCATGCGCAAGAGCAGGATGTCGCGAGACGCAGCAAAACACTTTTGGAGCAGCACTGAAATCAAACACGAAATAAAGGAGTTAAATATTCTTGATCTTCTAGATGATGTATGTTCATCGTTTCAGGTAAAGTGGCACGACATTTAAAAAAAGTTGCGTTATGAAGTTTTATGTTATGTTTATGTCACGTCTTCTTCTGTGAGTCTATTGGCTGGTTGCAGAGCAGACATCTGATTACTGTCTGACTCATGTAGACCCAGAGTTTCCTGATTATCTGATTTTAAGCAGTTATCGGTTTATTAAGTGCATGTAAACACACTCAGTGCCTAACTTCATAATCTTGTCCAGATAAGAAAACAGAAACAGTAGCATCCTAATTAGACAGCATATCTTCAATACTGCCACAGTGTCCTTATAAATAAATAAATTAAAAAATAAATATATATATATAATATGAATTTTCATCCAAAGACATTTTTGTGAAAAACATTCATCACACTTTAAAACGTTTGTTGTTGTAGGCAATAGAAAAGGGAACGAGAGAGATGTTCCTCATGTGCCTCATATACAAACAAGCACAATCAAACCCAAACAGCGTGGTGGAGGTAGAGCTGCACTGAGGAGCACACACATTAATATAGTGTCAAAGTTTATACACACCTCAAGTGCCCTTTCAGTACTTATATTTATCTACTGGGACCACTTTAAGCTTTCATTTGTAATATGACCCATGTGATTGATATAATTCCTAAAGTTGTCCTTTCAAAATGACCTGAGCTTCACTGTATTGTAGCTGCTAATCAACCCGCTGGCAAAGAAGGTCTAAAAATGAACCACAACACCAGAAAGACAAAAAGCAAAAGCTGTACGTACATAAAACTATAAGATAACAACAATAACACATATACCCAGGAAATCAGCAGAGAACATATGATTACAGATGTTGGCTGAACGCCGTTTGGACTAAAGGGAAAGTGATTGGTTGACATAACTCTTGGTGCTTTTTGGCCTTGCAATTTTGTCTGTTTTTCACAACCTTTTTTGTCTGATTTAAAGTTTATAATGTCGTGATTGGCATTGTAGCTGGTTGGTTTGGTTGGTTGCTTAAAAAAACTGAAACCGCTGAAAAAAACAGACGCTGACTGTTTACCCGTACTGCCCAATATAGATGACTCATGGTAATGGGTATCAGTAAAAAATAAGCTTGATAATGTGCTGATAAACAAAAAAACTTGTTTATGGACAACGCTCACTCGTCTTCTTTTCATCATTATCATAAATGATGTTTTGAATGCCCTTGCTATGTCTTATATAGTCTGCATTTCTTCTGGATTTTTAAGACTGGGCTGGATTATTCATAGAGCCCCTCTATGCAATGCTAAATTAGCACAAATCTATCCGGAGGTTAAGCCAACCTGTCCCCGCTGCGATGAGGACCCGGCAACCCTCTCTCATATGTTTTGGTCTTGCCGCAAACTGGGGAGATTCTGGGATTTTGTATACTCTACTCTTTCAACAGTCTTTAATAAACATCTGAGCCCCTGCCCTCTACTAGCTATTTTTAGTATTTACATCAGCAGTACTCGGTTGAATTCTCGAGAATTAGAATCTATAGCTTTTGCTCTGTTATTGGCAAGGCGGAGAATTTCTTATAAGCTGGAAGTCTCGCTCTCCTCCCTCTCATTCCCTCTGGCTAAAAGATGTTGTTTTCTTTTTGCGCCTCGAGAAGATCAAGTTTAGCTTGAGGGGTTCAGTGGACAACTTTTATAGGTGCTGGTCACCTTTCATCTCCTTTTTCAGGTCCCTACAGCTTCCTGCGGAGGACTTTGGTAATCCCCCCTCTTGAACATGCAATAGTCCCCCCCCCCTTTTATTTATTTATTTATTTATTTATTTATTTATTTATTTACTTATACACTGTTTTCATTTCTCTATTTTCCTTTCATATTATCTTATTTGCATATTGATTCACGATTATAAGGCTGTACTTTGTAATTGTTGCTTTAGTACTTTTGTTTTTTTTTATGTTGTTTTTTTTTCTTTTTTTGTATTTGGGTTGTAAGACCTGTAAAAAAGCAAAAAAAAAAAAAAAAAAGACTGGGCTGGATTCTCTTCACAAGCAAATATTTTACCCCCACAGTGTTTTATAAACGTGTGCAGATCTTCATGTGACTTGTCTGAAATAATTCATTGTCACATGTAAATGTCGGGGATTGTGGCAGCACATGCTTGACTGAGTTATGGCACGTTCAGGGGTTTGAATCAAGTATTTTGAGTTTTTGAGAATATTTCAAACAGACTAGGCCAGAAATATGCACAAGAGGCAGGAGCTGCAGCCTCAAGCCATTAGATGTTTGACTAGAATGTAGTGTTTGGATGAACAGATTTATGGGTGGAACTAACAGATGGATGGGTGGATGGATGAACAGATGGATGGGTGGATGGATGGATGGATGGATGGATGAACAGATGGATAGAGGACTAGATTTTAGTGTTTGAAGTCCTATGTCTTAGGAGTTTCCTTGGAAAGATGACAACACCAAAGAGGAGTATATAGTCAGTCTGCACAGAGTAACTGTACTGTGCAAAGGTCCTTCCTTTATTTCATATCAAATTTGTTTCTCAAAGACATCTGCAGGGATATTTTTCCACACCTCCAAAGTTCAGTTTCAGAAGTCGGTTGCATTTCCTACTTCTCACCATCCAAGTAACATTTAATGATCCACCACATGTCTTTCAACTCTGTATGTATGACTGTAATAAAGGTAAGTAGTAGAGCATAAAGAAAGAACAAGGAAATTGATAAAAGGAATCCGACACCACTAAATAATAACAGCTGTTGATAGCATTTACTGAAATGGACGAGGAGGCACAACACAAAACGGACGAGGAAAACAAGAACGCAAGACAGACCATGCAAAAGAGAGGGGAACAAGAACCAAGACGGACACAGGCACAGAAACTGACACACAGACAGAAACCGGAACAGAAACAAAAGGAGAGACAGGAGCGGGAACCACAACAGGAACGGAAATGGGCACAGACATGACAGACAGGAACAAGACAACACCAGGAACAGAGGAGGACCAAAACGAAGGGACAGAAAAAACAGGAGACACAGAAGCAGAATCAGGAGACTAACGGGGAGCAGACACAGGAGAAATGGGTGAAGTGAATCTGCACTGTAATGAAAAGCAGGCGCGAGGGGATTGTAATTGGGTAATTTTGTGAGTCTTTTGCTAAACTGTCTTTAACTCTGACTCCTACGAATGGTCTCTTGGTGGTTGCTTGGCTCCACCTGAGCTGCCTCGTGCCAGAAAGGACATGTCTTCATGCTCAGCCGAAACCTCTACAGCATCCTTTAGCATCACCAAGGACAAAACGTACAGCTTATCGGTGAGCACGTCCTAGCATCTGATTGGTTGCCGAGTCTCTGGAGGCTCGTCAGTCTTTCTGAACCTGCATCTCCTTCACTCACCTTTCTGTGATTGGCTGGAAGTGACCGTTTCCCCGGAGACGAGGCTTGGTGTTATGCATTAATTATTCTGGAGAGATGGTATTTGCCTGATCAGCAGGAAGGGGCTTTGGGGGCCGGCCGAGTGAGTGGCAAATGCCAATAGTCTCTTAGACACGTACGGATCAACAAGCCAATACAGCAGGACAGATTAGTCATTGTGTCGGCCTTCTACGTGAATGACAAATGTGGTTTATCAATGGGGGAAGCTAGACGTGCCTAAGAGCTTGGAGCTTGGAGTTTTCTTTGCTGTCCCTCTCTTTCTTTCTCAAACCAAGGACTGTAAAAATATAAACACATTTTCATCACTTTTGGGGAATATACTAGAAAGATGGTGTTTCAAGGTTTCTATAATAAAGGGAGTGGCTCTGTTTAGAACCGTGAGATCTATATAGAGTCGTTTAATGCTTAAATGGTTCTTTTCTTGTTGCTAATCGTTCTTCCAATTGATGGATGCTGTATATGATTGTGTATAGAATGTTTTTTGAAAATGGATCTAAATAGAGGCAAAAAAGGTCTTTCTACTTTTACAAGCTTGACATTGTAACAGTAAAAAACCCTGCTTAGAATAATAGAACCATTATAATAGGTTAGAGTATATGTATAGAATAAATAGAACCATTCACTTCACTAAAGAACCCATAAGGATCCTTTTTAGAAGTGTTTAGGAGTGATGTAGATGTGGTGAAGACTTTTTTTGTCCAACTATTCTTTTCCCCTTTCTAAAAAGAAGTAAAACGCTCATGTCTATCTGTGCCTATGTGTTTTATTCATGTTTTATTCACAAGAAGTAAAAATATCCTGTGGCGCGACCGTCCAACCAATAAAGCAATTCTGAAAACCTGTTTGAAATTATTTTTCATCTTTTCATGTTTGTATTTTCAAAAGCGTTACTGCATGTGTATTTACTGCATGTGTATTTCTGTCATGACATACCAACAAAAACTGTCATTGTACATCTTATGAAAGATCATCTGGTGTGACCCTCAAGAAAAGAACACTGGGCCTCACTCGCCATTATCTTACTATATTTTTCATAAGTGTGTTCTTGAGAAAGCTTATAAGAAAAAGTCTATGTCAGATTTATTATGTGTTTTTAAACCACACAACTGTTCACAGAGTGTAGATTCTGTTCTTACCTAAGAGCTAATCCCAAATATGAAAAGCGCTGGTGAATGTCAGTCTTTGTCAAAACTGCATAAGTGGGTTGGTGAAGAATGGCTGGTGAATGAGGCCCATTGAATCTTTTATATTGAACTCATTCCAATGACAGGATGTGACATCATGCAGCAACATGCCAAGCACTTGAGAAATATTCAGAAGGTTTGGAAAAGACTGTCTTTTTTATTACTGCCTTGGAGTTGTCACATATGGACAGTGGTGGACAGTAACTAAGTAAATGTAATTCGTTTCTGCACTTAAGTAGTTTTTTTCTGTATCTGTACTTAAGTATTTCCATTTTGGGCGACTTTTTACTTTCACTCCACTACATTTCAAAGTCAAATATCTGACTTTTTACTCTACTGCATTTTGAGAAATCTGTCGTTCCTTTTGGTTTTTGTGTGCATAAAAACGTAACATGTCAAAACAAAAGAAGCACAAAGTAAGAGCACCAGTGATGGAACTAACCTAACCTGTAAATAGACCACAATATAGAAATATGTCCACCTATGCAGTTTGACTGGAACGTTTCTTTTTTTCTGAATTTATACAAACACTTTGATTTTATAGTAAATTAGTTTGGGTTAGTTTATGTTTATGAACAGAGACCTACAGATCAATATAGTAAAGGAAAACTTATTTGTGAATCTGAGTTTAAAGCCAGTTTTTATTCAACTTGTAACTAATTTATAAAGTAACCTTAAACTGAAACTTTGCTTGTTTGTAAAAAGTGATTTCAGAGCCACTCGGTTCTCCCTGATGGAAACTGTTTACCTTCAGTGTTTTGTGCTTATGATAATTTTAATAGACGTCAGCGTCACTAATTAATGACGTTCTATTAAAAGACTGGTTTACCAAGAGAGACGCTGGAGGACTTTCCTAAAATGAGTTCATGAAGCCAGTCTTGTTATAAAAATGATAACAGGACATCAGAGCCTTAATTAATCTTTTAGTACTTTTACTTTTGATACTTAAGTTCATTTGAAGGCAAATACTTTAGTACTTTTACTCAAGTTGAGGTCTAGAGTAAGGACTTCTACTTTTACTGGAGTAATATTTTACCTTGGGTATCTCTACTTTAACTCCAGTACATGATTTGTGTACCTCGTCCACCTCTGCATATGGATGTCATCTGGTATGACTTACAAAAACTAAAATTGTATCTGCAGATCTCCATTTTAATTCTAAATTTGATTGTGGACTTTGGTGGGGTGAAGACCTCTGTAGTTTAGGTTAATTCAATATCTGTTAAAATTGAATTCAAAAACCTCATGTGGTGCGACCAAAAATCATGCGGTGCGACCACTGCTTACATCAGAAATGTCTCTTTCTGTTCTTTTTCTAATTCGTCATTTATAAATATTTCTTTACATTATACACGTTACATTATAAATGTTTTATGCACTTCATTTAGTTTGCTAATGCAGTTTGTGCATTTTGAACCTTTTTTCTTCCTAGAACCGGGACGGTATACTTTCAAAGGATTCTTCACACTCGCGTCTCCTTTAGAAAACGGTTCTTTATAGAACCCTCCACTGAAAGGTATTTTAGGGAACTAAAAGTGGTTCTTCTCTGGCATCAAAAAAAATCCTAGCAATCCATCAAATGTTTTTTCTTCGTGAAAAAACAACCCACATATGTTTTTGCTTCTATGGAAGGAAGTGATAAGTGCTCAAGCCTTTCGATCCGGAATATAAATGTAATTTGTTGAATAACTTACTATGTAATTATCTAAGTATATGTGAATTGTCCTACAAAATGACAGTAATAACTCCACACTTCCGAGTATTAAAGATGTATAAAAGTCTTAGAATTCCCAGCTTACAAAAGCGCTTTCCATTCATGACACAGTGTAAGAAAGTCTTGGCCAATAAATGCGCTGTGGGTTCGCCCTCCACCGCAGTGCAATCACAACCTTTATTGAGAGCTTTTCACTGATGCTATTATTTAAAAACTGCCTATGCTGAACAAAAGCAATTTAACAGAGTGGGGGTTTACTAAGTGCATTGCCACAGTTGGCTCTGGGTAGCAGCCAGCAAAATTTCCTGCATTTGACGCTGCGGCCTGTACCCACTCGCCCCCGGGCGGCTTTGACACCTGAGAATGCTCTGGAAATGACACCCTGCCCTTCTGTGCAATTGCCTGCGACATTAGTGTGGGAAGCCCCCCCTTTATCTCACCCAGGGGACGGTAAAAATCCTCTTTGGGGATTCATTTTCCCTCCTCCTCGTTCTGCTTTCCCACATCCCACATAGCAGCTCTGCTAATTCCATTTAGAAGTTTCTATTTTTCATAGTACTAATAACTGGAGGACAATTTTGAGTGGCAATAGAGAAAATGTGTAATCTCATAGGTCAAAGAGGGTCATTCTTTAAGAAAATATTATGTCTTCACTCAGACTGCTTGATAGTCTTGCTGTCGGCCAACAAAGAGCTAAGAAGTATAGGTTTATTACCATTTGTGTCAATACTGTATGCTATAAGCACCATTTTAATAAATGAGCTCATATTCCAACGGTATATTCAGACCTTGCATATTTACTATGATCATACTGTAATCTATTTAAACCCAAGGCATTAACTGAGATAGTAATGAGCTAAATAAATACAAAACCATCTTTTATAGGGTACTTTCTGTTGGGAGGTGTCTGTCCCAAACCCCCACCTTAAAACTTGTTGTAAAAAGAATACTTACATTTTTTGAGAACTTTGTGATTCTTTTTTTTAAAAGTGAAGTAGAAAGATTTAGAGTTATCATGCCTTTCATTTTTTAAATGAATATAAAAACATTCTTGTCACTACTAGTTTGTGGGCGGAGCCTTATTTTAGCCACACCCATGCATTTTAGAGCATAAAGTGCCCTCATGGCCACATGAGTTGTCAGATTCCATTGTTTTGAAGTTAATGTGCCCCAAAGTCTGGAAATCATTGTGAAACATTAAGAATCGTCACTACCGAAACACACGTTCTGCAGTTGAATAGAATTAGTTTTTTAATAGAAGTAGTATGACTTTACGTGTGCAGCTGCTCAAAGCTGTGTTTGCTAGTCATGTTTAGGATTTATTAGTTACAAAAACAGTTTCAGTTGTCTTATGATTCCATTTGATCACTACCAAAGCAGTGTTTAATCGTTTATTTGAATAAGATAAACATAATTAAGGTCATACGGCCACTCAGAAGCAAAAGGATTTTAAACTCCAAGATTTTAAACTTTAGGCTGCAGTGAACAGATAGTAAGATAATGTAGTGTACTTATATTTACCAAAGGTTTCAGTAGTGATATTATTGTGTTGGTAGTGACGAAATGGATTGAGCAAACGGGTTTTCGTCTAAAGTCCAAGTCAGTTATTTCAGTAAATATACAGTAGTTGTGTATTAAAATGCGCATAAATGTGTTCTCTGTGGAAAATCGCAGACTTTGCCTATGACTGTGCATGCTGTACTATTTAAAATCCCAGCTGCCATGTTTTTTGTTTCCGTCTCTAGTGCGATATTGTTTTGAATGTGAATAAAAAAGGAGAGACGGCCCAAACATCATTTCAAATGCGCATGATTTAAATACTGCAGATTCATTTTGGATTCAAATCACAGATCTAAACAAAGAACCCAGGTTAAACAGTCCAGCTCCAATCAGGTTAACCCTGAAAAACATGACAACAACAGCTTGTAAACTTCCAATCCTTACTACATTTGTGTTCTTAGGTAGATGAGATTTTATCATGATCTTAATTTGATGAAAAGTTGTTGCTGTGTGCGCAGCTTGTTTTGCAGAAACTGTTGTATTTCTTTGTAATTGAATAAAAAAGAGAAGAATGCAGAAGTCGACTTGCTCATACAGAATGTAAATCAAATGTAAATGTAATTATATAATTACATTTAAATAGTGTAGCAAAGCAACAGCAATAACTTCCAAAGATTAAAGTGTGATGCGTCTTTAGTGCCGAGAAAGGTGAAAGCAGAGTGGAGGAGGCCTCTGTGGAACAGGGACGCTGATTAAAATGCAGGGCCGGCGTAACCTTCAGAGCTTTCAGCTCCGCCACTTCCTCCCTGAAGTGGCAAATTAAATGAGAGTGACACGGCGAGAGATACGAGCTCAATACAGATGATTTATCTGCTTAGACAAATGAAATCACGCTCAGCGATTCTTCCCCTGACAAGGAAACACAAGACCCGTCTGAAAGTCTCCCACGCAAAACTTAAGGGATAAATCTAATTTGTATTGGACTCGCTTTTTGGCAAACGTCCCCCTTTTTTTGATGAGACAAGGACATTGGAGGGAGACTGAAGGGTGGAAAAAAAAGAAAAAAGTCACTTTGTTGTTGTCTCTGATCCACTCAGTCGGCGTCTGTGTCATTTCAGAGCAAATAAGGCAGAATCCGCACACTTCAACACTGCCTCCAAACCTGGTGTTGGTGGTCCAGTTACGAAGTAAACAGGTGTTAGTGTTTAAGAAAACTGTCAAACACTTTAGACGGAGCGAATTTCTTTGAGTACAACTGTTGCAGCATTAAACTCCCAGTATAATTGCCTTCTTGTACTCAGAACTGAGGTGATTCTTCTGACCGACAGCCGACTGTTATTAGTCAATGATTATAGTCATTAACAAAACTCATGACTGTGTTTTATATGGAGCATTCTTCCGAATTAGTTCAAGCCACGGTAAAGAATCTATTAAACAGATCTAAAGTATTCACACTTTATCTATTTACACTCAAGGCGTTAACGGAGATGGTATTCAGCAAAATGTGTACAAGATCATCATTGTGTGAAACACAAGGCCCGCAAAGTTATTTTGAGCCTCTGTTAATATTCGCCCATTTCACAGAGAGCTGCATTACATCCCCCAGCATGCACTGCAACATAACGTGTGCTCTGACTCCACTCCTCCAACAATAAAGTATGGGACAGCGGTTACACCACGAAAAGAAAAGAGGTGGCCAAATTCTCGTGTTTTGTGTGATGTCACACTGTATAGTGGCCGCTGTTTTGAGGACCGAATCAGGGAGTGACTGTGCTGCATGTTGCCTTCACTGTGCTGTGCTTTGTGAGTGATTCACCCACAAGAAGCCGAGAGTGATGAGAGACACACCACACCTTTAATTCAGTGTTTTCAGACTCCAAGCTTGGAGCCTCTGCACTGTACAGTTTAGTGTTTTTCTGCTGTTCACACCTTGTGAAATCCTAACGATAGCAGGTATTTTAACCTGGGAAACCACAGTTATGCAGTGCATGGGTCGCAGGACTGGAGCTGAGGAACTCTGCACTAGCTGCACTAGCCAACTTACAAAATCACGTCTGTCAAAACACAACATAGTTCTCTGACCCACAACATTCAGTCTTCTATTTAACGTCTATGTTTCTCCATTCAAATGTGATTTAAATCTCCAGAAACAGTGAGTAAAGTTATACCCGGCTGTTTGCAGCTCTGTCAGGGGGGCGACTGTTTACCTCTTGTCTGTTAAGATTAGCAAAAGTTATCTAAAGGCTAGCATTGTTTACATCCGTGTAAAGTAACTGATGTCTCCTCATCCACCTATGATGACAGTTTTTTTCCTCTCTATGCAACAACATAGGATCCTTTACCCACCCTGACGTGAAGAGCCGGTGGGCATCTGGGCCCTTAAATGCTTTGAGAGCCTCTTGAGAATAGGGGGAGGGGTTGTGCATGAGATGAATAGAAATGTCAGGAAATCAAATTTGGTAGCTTTCTGCCAGTTTAAGTGGGACCAGGAGTTCAGGGAGAGACTAAAAGCATCACAGTCTATTTTATCGACTTTGTCAAGACTTTGTCCAAAGTAATTTGATTCATTTTAGCCATCTTTCTCCTCTATTTATGTTCATGTGCAGCAGTAAAGCCAGAAATTCTATCCCAAATATGACCACAACAGAAAAATCACATGATTGAAGCCTTAGGATAGGCAGGTTTTAAAGAAAACTTCCCTCCTGAGGACATTTAAAGAGGTTTCATCTGTAATGTAGCCGACTGTTTTATAGAGAACAAGAACACTGATTTGTTGACATTTTAAATACGGCCCTTATAGTGGTTGAGTTTCACGCCCCTGATTTATAGGGTACCTTAACCCTAACCCTGAACTTCCATTCGTAAAAATAAAGATCGTTTTGATTTATTTTAAAATCAAGCTGATTCATCATGAGTTTTTCAGTTTTATGCTAGTTTAGGTTAGTGATTGTCCCCTTCCTAATTAGTCACCTCAGTGAATTCTTTACAAATCAGCATTAGGCCACAACAGCGAAGGAATGAAGGGAGTGCTGCACTGGTCAAGTCATCGGACTTATTTAATGAAGATATTGAAAAAGCATAAAGCTTTTTTAGCTGATCTTACCCGGTCAATCATTTCTACACGTTGCATTTCAGGGTTTATTAAAGACGCACTTGTTAACTTTCTGAAGGTGTTTTTCCACTTTTTACTCAAAAACACAAACTGAACCAAACACAAACCAACTAATGGTTTCTGTTCTGTTTGTCACTCACTTAAGGGACAGCTGGAACAGTTACAGTAGCCATAATCAGTGATGTAATGGACTTTTGGGCTGGTTTATGTCACTCTAAGAAGTCCTCTTTTTAGCTAAAATTATTGCCTGATATGAAGCACTCAACTTTTCTGCAGTGTTTGCACACCAATGTCTTCATTTACAGTGACTAACATTTAGAATCAAACAAAGCTTCAACCTTTTGAGTGTGAAAATATCTGTGGCTGCTAGCATAAATGCTAACAGCATTAGCTTCTTACATCTTGTTGAGCTCTCTACAAAGTAAAAATTCTAAAAATAGCAATCAACACATCAACACACCATCCTAGTTTACATTCTGGTGGTCTTGTTATAGTGCTATTGCAACTTCATCTTCAGCTGGAAGAGTAATTTGGCTAATTTGTCAATAGCTTCAGCCGAAGTGGGATTAATACTGCTTCTAGCATCTCTACCTGCTTTTGAAAGTTGGAAACAGGAAGAAAGTCAGTAAAATCTTGTAGAACTCAATACTATAATTTACCAATAATGTCTTAACACCAAGAAATATATTTAACAAATGCCTGATAATGTCTAAACTAATAACGTAGTAAACATTTTGTGATTATATTGTAGCATCTTATTCAATTATTTGGAATTTTTCTGGATGATTATTTTTCTAATGGATGATATAATACTTTATCTAATCGTGTAACATGATCACACGTGATCTTGATTCAGATCCCATTCTTAACCCATAGGATTGAATATGATGTCAGCCCATCCTTTCCAGCTATAACAGCTTCAGCTCTTCTGGGAAGGCTTTCCACAAGGGTTAGGAGTGTGTTTATGGGAATTGTTGACCATTATTCCAGAAGTGCATTTGTGAGGTAAGACACTGATGTTGGAGGAGAAGGCCTGGTGGCATCCTATCACGATACCATGCTGGAATTCACTGAGAGCGACCCATTCTTTCACTAATGTTTGTAGAAGCAGTCTGCAGGCCTAGGTGCTTAATTTTATACACCTGTGGCAACGGAAGGGATTGGAACACCTGAATTCATTGATTTGGATGGATGAGTGAATACTTTTGGCAATACAGTGTAGCTGGAAAAAAAAAACTGAAACCCGAACCAGTATGTTCTTAAGCATATGAGTAGGTGGCCATAGATGGGGAAGAGGAGAACCTTTTACTCTAAAAAACCTCAGAGTTGAGCTAGCTGCTCTGAGATAATACCCAGTCACTTTAGCTGCTCTTTCATTACAGCTAAGTCACACTGAAATACAGTAGAGCTCCAAAGCATGGCAGCATTAATTGTCTGTTTTGTACATAGTAAGAAGTTGTCTGGGTTTCGCGTGAGAGGTGAGGCTTGATTTGTTGAAGGATCTATTTGTTTTTTTTTTCATTGCCGTCTAAGTAACTCTTAAATCTTGGCCAGCAATGAAGTTCAAAGGCAGAAGGAAGGTAGATATTCTGTGTGTTCAGGAGACCAGATGGAAAGGAAGCAAGGCCAGGAACATTGGAGGTGGATTCAAACTGTTCTATCATGGTGTAGAGAGAAAGAGAAATGGAGTAGGGATAATCCTAAAGGAACAGCTTGTGAAAAGTGTTCTGGAGGTAAAGAGTGTCAGACAGGATTGTGAGCCTGAGGTTGGAGGTTGATGGTTTTAAATGTGGTCAGTTCATATGCACCACAGGTTGGTTGTCAGTTAGAGGAGAAAGAGGAATTTTGGAGTCAGATGGATGAAGTGGTAGATGAGAGATTAGTGATTGGTGCAGACTTCAATGGACATGTTGGTGAAGGGAACAGAGGGAATGAAGTGGTGCTGGGTATGTATGGTGTGAAAGACAGAAATGCGGATGGTCAGATGGTTGTAGATTTTGCAAAGAGAATGGAAATGCAACAGGCCCTTGGGGGTGGTCAGGAGCTACCTGAGGACTGGGAAAATACAGCTAAGTTGGTGAGAGAAACTGGCAAGAATATGTTGGGTGTTTCGTCTGGTCAGAGGAAAGAAGACAAGGAAAGTTGGTGGTGGAATGAGGAAATCCAGGAGAGTATTCAGAAGAAGAAGGCAGCTAAGAAAAAGTGGGATAACCAGAGAGATGAAGGAAGTAGGCAGGAGTACAGTGAGGCTAGTCGCATAGCGAAAAGAATGGTGGCAAAGGCAAAGGCTCAGGCCTATGATGAGCTGTATGCGAGGCTGGAGAGTAAAGTAGGAGTAAAGGTCTTGTATCGTTTGGCTAAACAGAGAGATAGAGCTGGAAAGGATGTGCAGCAGGTTAGGCTGATAAAGGATATAGAGGGAAATGTACTAGTGAGTGAACAGAGAGTGTTGAGTAGATGGAAGGAGTACTTTGAAGAACTAATGAATGAGGAAAACGAGAGAGAGGAGGACAACGGGGGGAGAGATAGTGGATCAGGAAGTGCAGAGAATTGGTAAGGTGGAAGTGAGGGTAGCTTTAAAAAGGATGAAGAACGGAAAGTCAGTTGGTCCAGATGACATACCTGTGGAGGTATGGAGATGTTTAGGAGAGAAGGGAGTGGAATTTTTAACCAGGTTGTTTAACAAAATCCTGGAGAGTGAGAGGATGCCTGATGAGTGGAGAAGCAGTGTACTGGTCCCCATTTTTAAGAACAAGGGTGATGTGCAGAGCTGCAGTAACTACAGAGGTATAAAGTTGATGAGCCACACCATGAAGGTATGGGAAAGAGTGGTTGAAGCAAGGCTAAGGCGAGAGGTTCAGATCAGTGAGCAGCAGTTTTTGCATTGAGAGTGTTGGTAGAGAAGTACAGAGAAGATCAGAAGGAGCTACATTGTGTCTTTGTGGATCTAGAGAAGGCATATGATAGGGTGGCAAGAGAGGAACTGTGGTACTGTATGAGGAAGTCAGGTGTAGCTGAAAAGTATGTTAAGGTGGTGCAGGACATGTATGAGGATAGTGAGACAGTGGTGAGGTGTGCAGTTGGAGTGACAAATGGTTTCAAGGTGAAGGTGGGGTTACATCAGGGATCAGCTTTGAGCCCCTTCTTGTTTGCAATGGTGATGGAAAGGTTGACAGATGAGGTCAGGCAGGAGGCTCCATGGACCATGATGTTTGCAGATGACATTGTAATCTGTGGTGAGAGTAGAGAGCAGGTGGAAGAGAATCTGGAGAGGTGGAGGTTTGCACTGGAGAGGAGAGGAATGAAGGTCAGTAGAGACAAGACGGAATACATGTGTGGGAATGAGAGGGAAGCAGGTGGAAAGGTGAAGATGCAAGGAGTAGAGGTCGTAAAGGTGGATGACTTCAAATATCTTGGGTCAACCATCCAGAGCAATGGACAGTGCAGAAAATAGGTGAAGAAGAGGGTACAGGCAGGATGGAGTGGGTGGAGACGGGTGTCAGGGCTGATGTGTGACAGAAGGATAGCAGCAAGAGTGAAAGGGAAGGTTTACAAGACAGTAGTGCGTCCTGCTATGATGTATGGTTTGGAGACTGTGGCTCTGTCTAATAGACAGGAGGCTGAGCTGGAGGTGGCGGAGATGAAGATGCTGAGATTTTCGTTGGGAGTGACAAGGATGGACAAGATTAGAAATGAGCAGATCAGAGGGACAGTGAAGGTGGAGCAGTTTGGAGATAAAGCCAGAGAGGCCAGGTTGAGATGGTTTGGACATGTGTTGAGGAGGAATAGTGGATATAGTGGTCAAAGAATGTTGGAGATGGAGCTGCCGGGCAGAAGGAGAAGAGGTAGACCTCAGAGAAGGTTTATGGATGTAGTGAAGGTGGACATGGAGATGGTTGGTGTAAAAGTAGAGGAGGCAGTAGATAGGGCAAGATGGAGGCAGATGATCCGCTGTGGCGACCCCTAAAGGGAGTAGCCGAAAGAAGAAGAAGAAGCTGATCGAAGAGTAAATAATTAGCTACCAATAGCTTTAGCTGCAAGACTAGATTAGCAAAGACAGATGATCCCTCAGGGGGATTAATACAGAGAAGAGTGCACCTTTAATGATTCGTAAAACAAGTGGAGATTTCACTGCAAATGATGGATCAGCTTCAGTGCATGAAATCAAGTGTCCACCTACCAGCACTTTATTTACATATCATTTACATGAAGCATGCCTTAATTCATGCAGATGTTTTAGTAAAGAGCCAGTAAAATGGCAGCATTCAGCAGCTTGTGAGCCAATGGCTGTGCTCGTAGGCGGAGTTTGCGGTGGAGCAGTGAGTGATAATTTTATAGTGTTAGCATTGTTTATGTTGTGTGTGAGGAGCATAAAACAAAAGCACAGTGTAATTTGTGTTTAATCGGAACATGGAATAGTCACAGTATTTGTTTATACCAATCTACATGTAAAATAAGTACATTAAGTTTTGTACTGGATTAATACTATTTTTACTGTTATTACTGGTATTAGAGATGATACTGATGATTGTTTTGGTTGGTTAATGACAAATCAGGTTGTTAAAGTAGTACACTCAAATGTAAAGATCCGTACCAGAAGTGACATTGAACTTCAGAGACCACTGATAACCAAGACTGAATAAAGAAATAAACAAACAAACAAATAATGAATAAAACACGTAATTCATTCTACATTTTAAATTATTTTCTTAACTGCTTCAGGGTTGCCCAAAGTTAGACCATGAGGACTTTTAATGTGGCTGACCAGAAAGAGAGAAAGAGAGAATATTTATACTATATATAACCTATTCAGGGTGGCAGTAGCGCTGTCGCCTCACAGCGAGGAGGGCCTGGGTTCGATTCCCCGGCCGGGCGGCCAGGGTCCTCTCTGTGTGGAGTTTGCATGTTCTCCCTGTGTTTGCATGGGTTTCCTCTGGGTTCTCCGGTTTCCTCCCACAGTCCAAAGACATGCAGTCAGGCCAATTGGACATGCTAAATTGCCCCTAGGTGTGAGTGACTGTCTGTGTCTGTCTGTCTGCCCTGCGATGGACTGGCGACCTGTCCAGGGTGTATCCTGCCTTCTGCCCGAAGACTGCTGGGATAGGCTCCAGCCCCCCTCCGCAACCCTGACGGAGAAGCGGCTTAGAAAATGGATGGATGGATGGATAACCTATTCAATGATTGTCTCCAGTTTTTTGGAAAACAAACAATAATGAAGAAATGCACTCGAAATAAACTGTGGGTGAAATTTGTATGCACTAATATTACGATCACATCTGACCGTATGTGACTTTCATAAATAAGAGTCTCTGGACATTTGGGGACGTTTAACGTTACAGCCAAAATAATAAGATTTTACCATCCGAGCCAGTGTTGCCATGCCAACTGGATGCAAGCTATCCATCCGGAATTGCCAGGCTTCATGTTTACCAAAAATCAAATTTGGTCTATTAAACGTCTCATTATGGGGTGTAAATACTTTAGCAGACGGCTAAAGCTGGCACAAGAGGATTTCGGCTGCTGCTCTCAGCACAAACAGATTGCAGGTAAATTTCCTCCAGTTTGTGCAGCTGTTCTGGTTCTTGTGTTGAAGGATTAAACTTAAACCCTAAGGTGGGACGACTGCCGCCCACACTCAGGTTCAGAATATTAACGCAAACACGACTGTCACCTACACCGCGCTTCAAAATATTACAAACACAACTTGAATTAAATTCCAGCGGAATGTAAATCCTCTGCTATTTTTGGAAACGGGAGAAATACTTGAACAAAATGCTCTGACACATTTAAAGCAGGGCTGCTCTTTTTCTCTCTCCATGTTTCTGTGTCTCCTAGGAACCAAAGAGAAAGAGAATATTAAAATGCTGCACCAAACTGTCAGATTTTCTTTTCTTTAGCAGAAATCTTTCCTTTCTGGGACTAAGTTAAGCATTCCCTGCCTGATCCAGCAGGATTCCGGTACATCTAAAAAAGCTCTCTGGTTAAGGTGGTCCTTATTAAATGATCAATATAGAGCCATAATCATAACTATGATAAATGCCTTTTATTCTGTTCTACAAGCACTATAAGCGTCTGTCCAGAGCAATTAACTTAAAAAGAAAGAATGACAAATATGTTAGGCCATGCAACAGGAGGCGCTTTTGCAAAAGCAGCTGCCTTTATGTCAATCATTTATGGTGTACTGAGTTCACGGGCCAAACGCGTCAAAACTACGCGCAAAACAACGTCATGATCGTGTCTATGAATGTTTAGATTTCGTGTATCAATACTAAAATCGAACTATAATTGTTTAATCATGTTTACTTTCAAACTAAAGCAAACGACTGACGCAGTGTTTCAGTAGTGACTGTTTCTGTAGTGACAATTTTAGCAGAACCCAAAAATGCCAGCCAGTACATGACCAGCAGACCCAGCGACCACAGCTGTGAACAGTGGTGAAAATTCTTAATGTTCTTACACTGACGCAATTACTTGTAAACAATGGGATCTAACTGTTCACTTTTTTTTTGCTGAATTTAACGCATTGGGAAAATACAACACATAATGTTGCCTATGCAAAACCTATGGCAATGTCTAATGCTATGTTTTTCCCATTGTGACATTCAGAAGATAAATAAAAATTGTGCAGTAAAATTTCCAGAAAAAAAAACGTTTGTTTACTGTAAGCGCTTAGATTTGTTAACGTATATATATATCACTGTTGTTGGAACAGAACCTCGTATCTCCATCTTTGTAATTTTTTTGCCCTTTACATTGCGTCTAAATTTCATGATAAATTGGCCAAAATAACCTGGAAAGCCGTCTGGTTCCATTGACTTACATTAAAGTGAAGTGCCTTTTTTCCTCCTTCTGTAAAGAAATCTAGAAAATGGTCTGTAAAGCCGTTTATCTGGACAGTTAACATTAATTTGCTCAGAAACACTAACATTAGAATAAATACATATAAACAATCTGTTGTGACGGAAGTCTAGTTCTTACAGTTACCATCTTTCATTACATTCAATCAGGTGCTGCTGATGGAACTGAACAAACCTATGCAATGACTGGAGTGCAGGAAAATGGTTCTTTAATGGTTCTGTATAGACCAGTGAACATTCAACGAGCCCACTGCATGATTATGTGACTCTCTGCATGATGAAATGGTTCTTTAGATTGATGGAGAATGTGCTTTAGATGGTTTTAGACAGAGCCTTTTTGAAAAGGGTTCTATATAGCACCAAAAAGGGTTCTACTATTGTTTCGATATGAACTTGTGAAAACAGAAGGACCCTTTCTGCTGCTATATAGAACCATTTTATGTGTAGAACAATATAAAACATTCTCCATCAATCTGAAGAATTCCACCGTGCACAGAACCTATTAGTATAAAATGGTTCCATACACAGCTCATGGTTCTAAATAGAATCATTGCCTTTATTAAAGAAACACATCTTTTTTCAAGTGTGAGCAGGGAATACACTTAAATGTGCATGTACGCAGTAAACGTTTCGTATTTATTTGCTGAATTTAACAAGTTGGAAAATAAACCATCCAATATTTAATGCACCATAACCACCATAACCACATTTTTCTCCCCAGTATGTTAAATTCAGTAAATAACCAGCAATTGTGCATTAAAGTGTGCAGGAGTGTGAGGATGTGTTCACTTAGAAAATCAACAACACATGGAAATTGAGCAGGGTGCCCAAACTGTGCATAATAAAACCTCCTTTATTGTGTGTTTTGGTCTAATTTCGACTTTAAAAAGTACAGAGATGCTCTTAGTATATCTGATGTGTTATGTTTTGTAAGAAATATCCTGCTCAGTCATTTCACAGAGCAACACGACTGATCTGCTATTGATCTGTAAGCGGATTCCTTTCAAGTCCAGAGGTAAGATTTGAGGGTCAAGGACTCTCTCAGACTGGACAGAACATGATAGCAGGTCAATAATAGGCTTTTCATACAGCACAGCTTACAGCATGCTGGAGGCATTCAGGGCTCAGTGGAGAAAAGATGATCCTCACAAGAGGGTATAATGTTATACACACTAGAACCCAAATACCGCCATTCCAAAACTGCAGCAGCCGTTATGAGAAACCTCAAAACATCAGAGCATTCTGAGGGTTATAATGTGCTATAAATGATGCTTATAGAGTGAGGGTCGAGGTCATTTGCTGTGTTTTAATATGTAGATTATGCTTATACATTTAGGACTGTGTTACAATATGTAAACGTTGGTTCTACATTTTTTTTGGTAATAACTATGTAAATGATGTTTATTAGGTTTAGGTTATGTGGGTGATATTTTAATATGTAAGTAATTCTGATACAGTGAGACTTATGAGGTTTTTGGCAATCATTTCATATGTAAATCATGTTTACATAAATTAGAGTGTTTGAGTCAAGTGTTTTTGTTTATTTTCATGTGGAAATGTGTTGATATATAATGTAATTTGATATAAAATGTAATTGGTGATTATAACATTTTGATTAGGATCTTTGACAAACTTTTTAAATGTAACTAATGGTTATAGAGTTCAGATAAGGGGTTTTGGGTAAATTTCAGGATATAAACTGTGTTAGGAAAGGGGTTTTTGGTGAGACTGTAGTATGTAAATGGTGTTTATGGAGTTAGGATTAAGGTTTTTGGTAAAACTTGAATATGTAAATGGTGGTTAAAGAGTTGAGAGAGTTTTTGATAACATTTTAATATATAAATGGTGGTTATAGAGTGAGAATATGGATTTTTGGAGAAATGGTAGTATATAAATTGTAATGGATTAGAGTTTTGGTCATTTTATTTACATATAAATGGTGAGAATAGTGTTAGAGTTTTTGGTGTGATTGTAATGTGTAAGTATGTTCATATGTAAATGTTGAACACAGAGGCAGGGTTAGGGCTATTGGCAGCAGGTGATTATATATAAATATAAGATGCTTACAGAATTTTGGTATAGTTTAACTTGTAAATATTTTTATGTAAATTGTGCTTATAGAGAGCTTATTTTGTTTATTAAATAAAATAAAAAAATGGGATGTGGGTAAAGTGTTGGCTTCCTAGGCAGTCATATGTAAGATTAATGTTTGTTTAGTAATATCACATGATAATGTAGGAGCTGGAGAGTGAATGGTACAGTTTAAATTTTAACTGTTTATATATTATTTCACACTCATGTAATAAACTGGAAAAATGCTATCTTACAAAGTATAATTGTCAACTAGATATGCCTGGTTGATACATCTATTATTTCTCATTTTGGGATTATTATAATCTTATTTTAAGATTATTTCACTTATTTCTAGACATTTTACTTGTTTAGTGATTTTAGTAAATCTCACTATATTTATGTAGTGAGTTATCTCACTATTGCTGAATCAATGTTGTTTCTTGTAAAATAATCTCCCAATATAGTGAGAAAATTTGGCTTACTAAAAAAGTAAAACATGTTTAAGGTTTTAAAGTTAAATAAATGTGTATATATATATATATATATATATATATATATATATATATATATATATATATATATATATATATATATATATTACTTGCTAAGATATCAAGATATAATTTTTTGCTAATATATAATTTTTTGCAAGTGAGGAAAATGTGTTTTTCCGTGATAGGAGCCCTTTAAATGTAAATAATGGTTATGTGGTGTAATTTTGTTCATTCAGATATTCCAACCCATCTAGTTTGTACTGGAAAAAAGGCCACATAATTTTTCTTCATATATAAAAATGACATATGTTGCATTTGCATCTTTCTCTAGTCTAGAGCTTTAGCTGTTTTAGATGCCTTTTGTCTCCTTTATTGGGACTTTAGTGTGTCAGAATGGAACCAATGGGAGGGTTCTGGGCAGTGTTTAAAGAAGTGGGCCAATTCAGAACTGAGATTTCGTTACTTTGCGTCATTCTTCTGGGAGCCGGCCAACAGAGACCAAACATAGAAACACTTTTAAAAGGCAAACACTCAGAATGGACCGTGTGCCTGTAGCCTTAAAAGAGAGCCATCCTGTCCTAACACCTCATTTCACACGTACCCCACACCTTGACGTGTTCTAAATAGGATTTTAAACAGAGACTCAGACACTGTTGGCTAATATCAGTGAAGTTGAGGGTGACATCTATTCCTGGATGTGCCAGCCAGCCCCCAGAGGCTTTTTCCCCAGAGCTGGAGAGCACTGTGCTAAAATGCCGGGGCTACAGATGCTGCAGGGTCACTGCGTGATCTCTCTCTGCCCTAAAGAACGCCCACAGGCTCTTCTCACCCACTGCCAAAGCACACAGCCAGTGCCCTGAAGGGCTAACACAATAACTGCCCCAAAGGGGCGTCACTCTTATTGCCCCAGGCTCTGTTCCTAAGTTGAGAATCTGACGTAATGCCTGTTATTATTCATGCACTAAACAGAATTAAAGGGCCCATACCTCACGTTTTCCATGCATTCTCTGACCTCTAGATCAAATGGGCTGTTTTTGGTACTGTGCCTTTAAGACTGATATATGCCATGATCTCTGTTCTGATTAGCTGTCTTGCATTGTGGGTCTGAATGGGTGGGGCTAAACTGCTGTAGCCTATATAGGATGATATAGGCTGACAGGATGGAAAGATAGAAATGGACAAATACATGATATTACTGTTCAATCTGTGACACATTCTAGAAGGAGGAAAAAATGTAATTAATATGTAACAAGATTTTATTCATTTAGTCATTTCTGTTGGTCAGTTCTTCAGAAAAAGTTCACACCATATAGAAGATGGCTGGTGTTTTCAAAATGGTATGAATAAGTAAAAAGTGTAAAAAGGGCTACTACTAGAATAGTAAACTGGTTCTGATTTGGAATGGGCATGGTTATTTGAATAAACAGATCTTCAAACTCATCTCAATGTCAATTTATTTAATTGAGTATTCACAGAAAGCAGGTGTAGTTTGGACTATAAAACATGAACAGCTGATAATTACATACATAAAGCACAAGTATATCAATAAATCAGCCTTAAACACAGAGATTATCACTGAATCAGTCTAAAATGTAAAGAATCAATCACAAAGTCAGCCTAGAATGAGTATAGATCACTAAATAGGCTTAATACACAAAGACAGATCACAAAATCAACCTAAAATGCAAAGATACATCACTAAACCAACCTAAAACACAAAGATAAGTCACTATGATGGCCTAAACGTGTAGGTAAATCACTAAATCAGCCTAAAACAAAGAAATAAATCATTAAATCAGCCTAACACACAGAGATAAATCACTAAATCAGCCTAAAACACAGAGATAAATCACTAAATCAGCCTAAAATGCAAAGATAAGTCACTAAATCAGCTTAAAACACAGAGGTAAATCACAAAATCAGCCTAAAATGCAAAGATAAGTCACTGAATCAGACTACAACACCAAGATAAATCACTGAATCAGTCTAAAACACAGAGATAAATCACTAAATCAGCCTAAAATGCAAAGATAAGTCACTAAATCAGCTTAAAACACAGAGATAAATCACTAAATCAGCCTAAAATGCAAAGATAAGTCACTAAATCAGCTTAAAACACAGAGATAAATCACAAAATCAGCCTAAAACAAAAAGATAAATCACTGAATCAGTCTAAAACACAGAGATAATCACTGAATAAGCCTAAAATGCAAAGATACATTGGAAAATCAACTGAATCAGCCTAAAACACAGAGATAAATCACTGAATCACCCTAAAGCACAGAGATAATCACTGAATCAGTCTAAAACACAGAGATAAATCAGTAAACCAGCTTAAAACACAGAGATAATCACTAAATCAGCCTAAAGCACAGAGATAATCATTGAATCAGCCTAAAACGCAAAGATACATCGGTAAATCAACATAAAAACTGAAAATAAATCACTGAATCAGCCTAAAACACAGAGATAAAGGACTAAATCAGCCTAATACACAGAGATAATCACTGAATCAGCCTAAAACACAGAGATGAATCACTAAATCAGTCTAAAAGGCAAAGATAAATCACTGAATCAGCCTAAAACACAAAGATACATCAGTAAATCGACATAAAAACTGAAAATAAATCACTGAATCAGCCTAAAACACAGAGATAAAGCACTAAATCAGCCTAATACACAGAGATAATCACTGAATCAGCCTAAAACACAGAGATGAATCACTAAATCAGTCTAAAAGGCAAAGATAAATCACTGAATCAGCCTAAAACACAGAGATAAATCACTGAATCAGTCTAAAACACAGAGATAATCACTGAATCAGTCTAAAACACAGAGATAAATCAGTAAATCAGCCTAAAACACAGAGATAATCACTAAATCAGCCTAAAGCACAGAGATAATCATTGAATCAGCCTAAAACGCAAAGATACATCGGTAAATCGACATAAAAACTGAAAATAAATCACTGAATCAGCCTAAAACACAGAGATAAAGCACTAAATCAGCCTAATACACAGAGATAATCACTGAATCAGCCTAAAACACAGAGATGAATCACTAAATCAGTCTAAAAGGCAAAGATAAATCACTGAATCAGCCTAAAACACAGAGATAATCACTAAATCAGCGTAAAACACAGAGATAAAAACTGAAAAGAAATCACTAATTCAGCTTAAAACACAGAGATGAATCACTAAATCAGCCTAAAACACAGAGATAATCACTAAATCAGCCTAAAACACAAATAATACAAATGATTAAATGTGCCTAACTATCAGGTATGGGCTCCTTTCATGTTAGGTGCATACAATAAATGGAGAAACACAGCTTTTTTGTTTTATGACGATTTCACTAGAGCATGTTTAAACATGTGGATATGTGAATAATAAAAATGGCTATAATGTTTATTCCTAGTGGAAGTGCATGGTTCATTCAGACAGTGAGACAAGACAAGCGACATTTGAGTAAAGGACATAATGGGTGTATGGATGGATGGGTGAACAGAAGGATGAATAGAAGCATGGCGAGGGAAAGTGAAGAGAACTGTTGTCCCACAGAGAGACATTTCTGATACAGCTTCTGGTTGAACTCATTTCAGCTGCTCTGCTGTGTTGCCTTCATTTTCACTGCTGTGCTGCAGAATCAATTAAACGCACTGATTGTGTCCTTAATAGCAGTATGCTGTAATGATCTGGCAACCGACCAGCTCCACTGCAGTGACTAATGCGCTTTGGACAAATTTATGAAATGAGGTGTCATTAGCCCACATATCAAAGCCATATAACTCACAAACTCCACGAGACTCCGCTAAATTAGAGTGCGGCAAATATACAGTATACGAATTTACAGCCTCCAGCCTTTAAAAAGACTTTTCATTTGTCTTTGCTGAGACATAGAGATTTTTGTACATTTTCATATTCCTCCCAGGTTGTACTGGATTACTGGTGCTGCATTTAATAAAGAAACTGCATTAAGACATATGTTTATTTTCAGTCTGGTCACTTTCATTGCGTGTAAAATGTGAGTCCTGTCACATCCAGCACTACAATACAACCATATAGGCCTCTTTAATATAACCTATGGTTAATATAAACCATATACACTATGTGGCCAAAACTATGTGGACACTCTTCGTAATCAGGTGCTAGATTCATGAGTATTTCTAACAGGTGCATGAAATCAAACACATCACCATGCAGTCTTCATAGAAAAAAACTGGCAGTAGAAGGGGTCGTACTGAAGAGCTCAGTGAACTTTAAACATGGCATTGTCACGCAACGCCACCTTTGCCTCAAGTCAGTTCATGAAATTTCTGCCTTGCTAGATAGGAATGGTACAAATGCTGTTATTGTGAAGTGGAATTTTCTTTGAGCAACAACAGCCTAGCTATGAAGCAGTAGACCATGCAAACTAACAGAGCGGGGGCTGCCCAGTGCTGAAGCGTGTAGCGTATAAAAATACCCTATTCTGTTGCATCACTCATTACAGAGTTCCACGAAAAAAATGTGAGCTTCATGAATGGGTTTCCATGGCTGAGCAGCTGCACTGAAGCCTAAAATCACTATGCACAACGCCAAGTGGACTCCACCACTGGACCTTGGAGAAATGGAAACGTGTTCTCTGGAGTGAATAACCAAGCTTTAACGTCTGGCAGTCTAATGGATGAATCTGGGTTTGGTTGATACGTTTGGTGTGGAGGAACTGTCCTGACCTCACCCCCACTGATCACGTTTAGTGACATGTAAAGTAAAAAAAGTAAAAGTGCTTCTTTAAACTAATTTTTGATTCATGTTTGTTAGAAAGCTCAACAGGTGAAACGTCATCTGCTGGTAAAACGGCATTAACGCAGTCTGAACATGTCAGGACATGCCCAGCCACACTGAAACCTGAAGCTGCTGAGACAGACTGAAGCTGCTGGGACTCTCCGTGTGTAATTGCCTTATCCCGTGTGCGTTCTTGAACAAATGTAAGCGATTTCCATCTCCTTAGTGATAGATAATTTGATTATTATTACAGTTTGTGTTAAACGGAAATATATTGTGGGAGTTCGGTTAGCTTGAGTTAGCCAAGTAGCCTGCAGCTCAATAGTTGTTAGCTAGCAATGCAGCTAACTTTGAATGCCTGTAATGGCTTAATAATGGCGAATATTTCATTTGCAATGTTTATATTACGACTCGGTTTATCCGACTCAGTTTATTGTAGTGATTGTGACTAAGCTTAATTTGAGAGTTTGAAAGGTTGACTTATTCGTTGTCGTTTATACCATATAAAGTTATGCTGTTACGCATGTTTACCTCTGCGAATATTACGTTGGCAATTCTATACTTTTCTCCGCCATTGACATTACATGGCTGTTACGGTATTATGCGTAAGTGGCAATTTGTATCGAAGTAAGGAATCTTACTAGTCAACTTCTAACTGTATGGCAGGTTATTTGTTAATGTTTAAATGTAATTTGAGGAAGGTTCTCATCATTTCTAACACATTGTATTACCTTTCTGTATATTTTCAGACCACACACACACACATACACACACACATACACACACAAATACACACACATTCACACGTTGCAAAGGGATGTCAAGATAAAACCCTTTAATAAAGAAGAAAGCATCTCTCTATCCAAGTGCCTTGATTCTTTAACGGGGATCATAGTCCATGATCTGCCGCCTCAACCAGCAATCCTTCTTCCTGAGTCTCGCCCCCTCAACAATGTTGTAAACAGGATATCTTTTCATTGATGGTCAAATGTACACATCCATCAAACTGAGCATAAATAATGGTTGTACTAGAACAGCAGGCATTATCCACAAAAATGAACACGTTTACATGTTTGACTTCCATTGAGATGGACATTGATGGAAGAGTGGGGGCTGTTATAGAAGCAAAGCAGGGCAGCTCCATATCAACGTCCAAAATGTTGGAATAGGATTTCCAATATGCTCGTATGTGTGTGATGATCAGGTGTCCATATACTTTTGGACACACAATGAGGATTCATTATACAGGTGTACAGATCTACTGCTGCAATTTATCACCCCCCCCTCCTTCCCATTCATTATTGGTCAGTTTCTGACCATAGGACTACAATATTATTTGGGTGGTGGGCCTTTCTCAGCGTAGCAGTGAAGGTCATCACAGTCCCCCTGACTAATTCCTATTGCTTTCCAGTGTTAGACAGCATCTCAGCAGTATCAGCATCCTAATTCTGTCTGTATAATGAAAATGACCATTTTAAATACGGTGATATTACCGAATTACAGGCTTCAGTACACACTGACCGCTTACCAGTCAGCTCACCCTTCACTTACTCAAACAGATTACATACCAAACACAATACATTCTTCCTCATTTAAATGGAAATTAACCCAGAAATGGATGTGTTCTTTAAAAAAATCCATTACGTATTAATGTTTAAAGTCCAGATTCGGTGCCTACCCTCTTCTTCTCATGAAAACTTCTTGCAAGGTGGCTCTTTTCTCTCATTATGAAAATAGCTCAGCATGGTAATTGAGAGCAATTAGGACAGTAATAGGCAGGTAATGGATAATCGGACTGTGTTATGGCATCCCGAATGCTCTGTTCAATACTCATTCCATATTAATTGGTATTTACTTCAGATTAATAATTGTGAGGGAGCCAGAGGCGGTGCAGGGGAGGGAATGGTGGCGGAGAGATATAAAAACTCAGGAGAACGTGTTTCATTACCACATCATTAATGCTCATTGGCCTTTTATGAGCTGCTGGGGCTGAGATTTTACCCATAATTCACCCGCAGTTGGCTTGGAGGCTTATACTGTTGATTTTAGTCTGATTTGGGGAAAATGCTGTTAAGAATAGAGCTTTCTTTGCTCAACAGTGATGTCGGGGACTCAATAAACTTTTGTCATTTATGGCTGCACTGTAGGAACAGACCACAATTACTGGCCATTATGGTCACATGGTCATTATTTATATAAGTTATGTACAGTCAAATGTAAGCGCATACAAATTTCACCAAAAGTAGAGGTTATAGAAATTTGTGTCGTGTAGTTTTTAGCAATTTCATCTGAAAAAAATACTTGATGAGCAGCTAACTAACCAAAACTATTGTCATTTATATTACCAATAATGACAAATCCATGTTCCGATTAAAGACATATTACGCTGTGCTTTAGAGGTCTATGTGGGTCTGTTTTTTCAATCCCACACCCGCCCACTCCTGCAAGATTTCATCCCGCTCCCGCAGAAAATCGGAATAATTGGTTCTCACTCCCTTCCGCAACAGAAATGTTTTGGCCTGCTTGTGCCTGCACAGTTGACACTGACATCCAGTATCTGATATATTCTATGCACAAATACATTATTCTCAGCAGTCATGGTCATCAGGCTCAATGTGAACTAACTTCACCAAACGCCATTTATTCCCAATAAATACAAAGTGCAAATTAAACCACAGAAAGGTTATTTTTGGAGTTTTATTTATTTACTTTATTTAGGCTATTCATTAATTTGCGGGATCTCTGTTTATGCATATTTCGGCCCGCTCCCACCTACATTGGGCTGGTTTCCCGCCCGCTCCCACGTGCAACACTGAAATCTAGTCCTGCACTGCAAGATATTGTGGTGGGACCCGTGGGAATCCATGGCAGTACAGACCTCTACTGTGCTTTTGTTTTATTCTGACACCAGCCACAAAATAAACAATAAGAAACACAGTGACTGCTAAAGCAACTCATACACTGCAGTAATACAGCCTTTAATTATGTTATTTCAAGAAGATAATCACGCTGTCACGCCAGTGTCTCCAACCAACCTGTACACGGGTCCCAATGGGTCCTGACATCATAGTCACTGCTGTGCTCACTACTCTCCAATCACAACTAACTGCCTTCACCTGCGTCCAGTTAAGATTAAGATTAAGAGACCCTTATTAGTCCCACAATGGGGAAATTTCACCTCCGCATTTAACCCATCTGTGAAGTGAAACACCACATACACTCTAGTGAGCACACACACACACTAGGGGGCAGTGAGCACACTTGCCCAGAGCGGTGGGCAGCCCAATCCGCAGCGCCCGGGGAGCAGTTGGGGGTTAGGTGTCTTGCTCAAGGACACCTCAGTCATGTGCTGTCGGCTCTGGGGATCGAATCGGCAACCTTCCAGTCACAAGGCTGGATCCCTAACCTCCAGCTATTTGTGTACATATATATACACACTGCTCAAAAAAATAAAGGGAACACTTAAACAACACAATATAACTCCAAGTAAATCAAACTTCTGTGAAATCAAACTGTCCACTTAGGAAGCAACATTGATTGACAATCAGTTTCACAGCTGTTGTGCAAATTGAATAGACAACAGGTGGAAATTACTGGCAATTAGCAAGACACACTCAATAAAGGAGTGGTTCTGCAGGTGGGGACCACAGACCACTTCTCAGTACCTTTCTGCTTTCTGGCTGATGTTTTGGTCACTTTTGAATGTTGGTGGTGCTTTCAAACTCGTGGTAGCATGAGACGGACTCTACAACCCACACAAGTGGCTCAGGTAGTGCAGCTCATCCAGGATGGCACATCAATGCGAGCTGTGGCAAGAAGGTTTGCTGTGTCTGTCAGCGTAGTGTCCAGAGGCTGGAGGCGCTACCAGGAGACAGGCCAGTACACCAGGAGACGTGGAGGAGGCCGTAGGAGGGCAACAACCCAGCAGCAGGGCCACTACATCCGCCTTATGCAAGGAGGAACAGGAGGAGCACTGCCAGAGCCCTGCAAAATGACCTCCAGCAGGCCACAAATGTGCATGTGTCTGCACAAACGGTTAGAAACCGACTCCATGAGGATGGTATGAGGGCCCGACGTCCACAGATGGGGGTTGTGCTAGACCTCATGTGGCTGGAGTGTGTCAGCAGTTCCTGCAAGATGAAGGCATTGAAGCTATGGACTGGCCCGTCCGTTCCCCAGACCTGAATCTGATTGAGCACATCTGGGACATCATGTCTTGCTCCATCCACCAACGTCACGTTGCACCACAGACTGTCCAGGAGTTGGCGGATGCTTTAGTCCAGGTCTGGGAGGAGATCCCTCAGGAGACCATCCGCCACCTCATCAGGAGCATGCCCAGGCATTGTAGGGAGGTCATACAGGCACGTGGAGGCCACAACACTGAGCCTCATTTTGACTTGTTTTAAGGACATTACATCAAAGTTGGATCAACCTGTAGTGTGTTTTTCCACTTTAATTTTGTGTGTGACTCCAAATCCAGGCCTCCATTGGTTAATAAATTTGTGAAGTATTGCCTATTGATTTGTCTTCTGCATATTGAGCCTTTTTTCCTGTTTGTGCTTGTCATGTTTTTCTGACCCTTTTCGTCCCTTGTTTACCTTGTTTATGGTTTCCCCCTTGCACGTTGGTTTTCGGATTGTTTGCTACTCTGGCTTTTGACCCACATATGTTTACTCACTCCTGATTGTTGCCCTAGCCGTTCTGAACTGGCCTTGTTTATTGACTTCTCCTCTGGTTTTCTGCTTTGAAAATAAAACACACTTAGTGTTAAAATTTTCACAAGCATCTAGTCCATCTGCCTTTCATGACAAGTGCTACACAATCACATCATTTTACTGTCCTATAAACACTAAGATGTTTTGTTTATTCCATATTTCATTCTGTCCAGTGGTGAAAATTTTAACACTATAAAGTTTGATTAGTAGGGGAGCTGTGCACCTGCTCCACCTTAAGCTCCATCTAAAAATACAGACATTGGCTCACAAGCTGCCAAGCTGCTGTATGCTGTCGTTTTATTGGCTTCCCATTGAAACATTGACATGAATTAGGCTGTGTTTAATGTAAATGATATGTAAATGAGATGGCATAAGGCTGGCACTTGATTTCATGCACTAAAGCTGATTCATCTGGCATCATTAGATGTGGTCAAATCTGCTTTCTTTTTTACACAACTCATTGAATAAGGGCTAATTTGATTTAAAAAAAATGTGAAACATTCTTTGCAATTATTAAAAAAAAACAAAAACTTTGTTAACTGGTTATATGTACCTCAGCTTGGGAACCAAACTTATTATAATATATAAAAAATGATAATGATTATGTGTCTATAACTAATTAAGCATTGATATTAACGCTGACTGGCGACCTGTCCAGGGTGTATCCTGCCTTCCGCCCGAAGACTGCTGGGATAGGCTCCAGTACCCCCCCGCGACCCTGAGGGAGAAGCGGCTTAGAAAATGGATGGATGGGTATTAACGCTGCTTATCCTTCTGGGTCACGATCGCTAGTATTAACAGAAAGCTTTGAAAATAATTCACATTTGTCAATACCATTTTGGAAACATGGAGATACTTGTTTAGCAGTTTTTCGTCCTCAAACAGAGAGGAGAGATTTTACTCTTTAGGACAAATTCACATTAACACTTGAATAAATAGTGAAAGGCTAGTATAGCTTATATTGTACCACTGTGTTTCTCTGTTTCAGGGTAATTCAGCTACACTGTCTTAATAATTAGCAACATCATATTATCCAAAATAGTTATGCAGTACTTTGAAGCTTGTATGTCACTCCTACTTGGTTAACAACTAGAACGTAAGGGGCTGTAAAAGAAAACGTAACCCATATGTCCTTTTAAATGAGTTTGCTTGGGTATTGATCTCATAAATGACAGGAATAGTCCTAACCTGCTAAATCTGATATGTTTGATTACCACAGTTCTTTCAGTGCACTTCCCCGATATCAGTAAAAGAGCAAAAAACCCATGGGGGTAAGTGGGCGTTTGACCCACCACTTTCCAAAGTAGCGGGACGACGACTCACCACTTCAGGACGCTTACTTGGAAACAAAAATTTCTGCTCTCCTTGAACTGCGTGGTTTGCTAACCTAAAGACAAGAAACAACAACAATAACAACAAAACACGTTGGCAGAAGCAGTCAGAATATCTACTTCGGCTGGTAGGCTGGACATTTCTCACACTGCAAAGCCTTCGTTAAATCTTGCTCAGTGAGAGGAGCTGCAGCTCACTAATCTAAAAATAATATTTTTACTGCGTTATGCAAACTAATGCACTGAGCCACAGTTGGTGTTCCCACACTGTGTGAAAGTACTGTGTCTTATGTCCTATTGAATATGTCTTCCTAAACTTTATCACACCTACCTTCTTTCAGTGTGGACCTATCAAACTTTTACTTTAGTCTGCTTTGACGTGTGAACACTCCACTTGCATTCAGACCCACAACAAAGAGCTAGACTGTGATCCGGCAACATACAGCGAGTCTCGGTCCGCTTCTAAGTGACCCCTGAAAGGTGGCAAAGCTGTGTAGCTTGCAGTGATCTGAGAGAATTCAACGCCCGAGTGTGCTTCTCTCAGTGCACATCAATGCTGTACTGTCAGCATAATTACAGACTGTCATATTGTTTTTGCAGCACGAGCTGTTAATAATGGCAGAGCAATAAAATAATAGCAAAGATGATTCTGATTTTGGCACATGGATCGCGGAATGTATTTTTGGCCCAGCATCAGTGAACTGATTGGTTAAATTCAAGTTGGTAAACCAATTATAAACAGGCAGCTATCAAGTTAAATTTATTATTGGTGCTCTGTTTGTGGCACACATAGACAACACGCATCTTTATTTTTCATTTGTCTGTGCTCATGGTGGCAAATAACAACAAATAACGTCTGGGCAATAAACGAACCGCCAAGGATATCATTTGTTGCACTTTAGCTCTCAGTGTACAAACAACTGAACCAAATGAAAAGGATGCAATGTCACAGAACCTCTGGAACTGGGTGTTAAAACTGCCTGATGTTCTTCAGAGATGTTAGCTTTGCTGTCTGAACTAGAACCCAGTGGAGCAGAGAGTCAAAAGAAACACCGACACTCTTAATGATGAGGTGTACAGAAACATGTTCTTAGCATGACATGACAGGCAGTTTCAGTCAGTCAGTGGCCTAGTTGCATGTTGTCTCTCAGCCCGCCATGTTATTTATTTATTTGTTTATTTTTAAATAGTCATGTTCGCCCCATCACTTTGTTTTGGCACCTGCTCTAAAATCTCTCTTGATAGAAACTAGCAGGCGGTTGCTTAAGAGGAGAACGATAAATTGCCGTTTGACTCTAGAGAACAGATGTAGTTACCTTTCTGCATGTATAAGCTCCAGCCATAGAACAACAGATGCGTATATCACATTCTGAGTCAGAGAATGTAAATAACACACAAGCCACGATGTGCACGCTAATGAGCTGTTTTATAGCAACATTTTTCAATTCCTCACCCATTTAATTGTTTTTACCAGTTAGAAGGTGCTTATGTGTGCTAATGAGTGCATAATGCTATCTATTGCAGTTCATGTTAATGCTGTAATACTTGGTCTTATCAGTGCTAACATGGAGCAAGAAAAGCCTGGCTTTGTTTTTATTTTCAGTGATTCTTGTGTTTTTCAGTCTCGAGTCTAGAGTCTAATTTATTGCCATGTCATTTGTACCTATTTATTTGTCAGTGCTCATACCAAAAAGAACTACATACAGTTGCTAAATTCAATCCAGATTACATGCAGGCATTGCAAAGCCAAGTGACAAAAAGTACCGTGTGAAATTTAGTGAAGCTCTGTGTAGATAATATCCATTACGGGAAGTGTAGAAGGCAGATTTAGCTTCTACTGTTTTATTTAAAAAGTGCTCTATAATGCTCAAACGGTCCACACAGTCATTCTGACAGATTGTAATACACTACAGGAAGTGTAGGGGGCGATATGACTTCTATTGTGTCATTTAAAAAGCTCTATAATGTTCATATGATCCACACAGTCACTCTTACAGATTGCAATACACTACAGGAAGTGTAGGGGGCGATATGACTTCTATTGTGTCATTTAAAAGTGCTCTATAATGTTCATATGATCTAGTCATTCTGTCAGATTGCAATACACTACAGGAAGTGTAGGGGGCGATATGGCTTCTGTTATTTGATTGCCCTAAGAAGAAAATGGCTTGTCTGGACTGCTGTCTTGAACTTGTAAGTGGACCAATCTTTGAATTTACTTTTGTGTGTGAAGGAAAATAATCATTTAGACAAAAAAGTTTTTAACCTGCTCTAAAGATGATGTTAGATTCTCAGGCTGTGATTAATCCTGGGTTTAGGTTCTCAGATTGTGATTGATTCACATTTAGATACTCAGGCTGTGATAAATCCAGGTTTAGTTTCTCAGACTGTGATTAATCCAGATTTAGATACTCAGACTGAATAATCCAGTTTTACATACTCAGACTGTGATTAATCCAGATTTAGATACTTAGACTGAATAATCCAGTTTTACATACTCAGACTGTGATTAATCCAGATTTAGATACTCAGACTGAATAATCCAGGTTTACATACTCAGACTGTGATTAATCCAGATTTAGATACTCAGACTGAATAATCCAGGTTTACATACTCAGACTGTGATTAATCCAGATTTAGATGCTCAGGCTGTGATTAATCCACGCTCCTATACTCCTATACACGTTAATCTGGGTTTGGATAGTCACACTGTGATTAATCCAGATTTAGATACTGAGACTGTGATTAATCCAGGTTTAGATACTTAGACTGTGATTAATCCAGATTTACATACTCAGACTGTGATTAATCCAGATTTAGATGCTCAGGCTGTGATTAATCCAGATTTAGATGCTCAGGCTGTGATTAATACTGAATAGATAAACATGGATTAAGGCTGTGATTAATCTGGGTTTGGATACTCACACTGTGATTAATCCAGATTTAGGTACTGAGACTGGGATTAATCCAGGTTTAGATACTCAGACTATGATTGATCCAGGTTTAGATACTCAGACTGTGATTGATCCAGGTTTACATTCTCAGGCTTTGATTAATCCAGGTTTAAACATTCATGCCGAGATTAATCCAAGTTTATATACTCAAACTGCAATTAATCTAGGTTTAGATACTCAGATTGTGATTAGTCCAGTCACAGTTGGTTGTAAATGCTCTACCTGATGTCTGAGACACTGTTTTTTCTTTTTTTTTTTTAGGTTTTAGCCTAAAACGTACATTTTTGAAATCCATGCATTTAGGGCATTATGAGGCAAAACAGTCGCTAAAGAAAACATATTTTTTCAGATTGAGCACTATTTTACCATCTTCATTACATATAACAACTCAGAAGACACATGTGGATTCACTGGTGGTGTTAGAGAGCAAATAAAATGGCCATGCTTGTGACCCCTGGTTCCTATCACCCCCACTGCAAAGAAATGTGAGTCTCTACAATGAACCATTTCACACCAAACCACGCTGAATGACTTTGTTTACATCTCAACCACTTAATCATGCAGACATTAAAAAAAATCTGTGCACCTCCTGCAGTTTAAATGCAGAGGAATCATTCTGTTTTGTGTTGTTTACCTTCCTCAAGTAAGAAACACTGTTTGCCCTTTTCAGTTTTGTTTAGCACCACTGCTGTCCTTCTGACCACAGTTAAGCTGTTCTTTGTAAAGATTCACACTGCCCCCTAATGATGGAGAGAGGAGCAGCAAAAAGTGGACAGCATTTGGGCCGTGTCATGGCCTGTGTGTCCGGTTCCTGTGCAGTTACTCTGACCACAGTGGCCTGTTCGAAGGTCACTGCTTTGAATTATCACAGATACAGTCACTTAGTAAAAGAGCAAAGCTCGAGTAAATATTGTGAGAAGAATGCCATTTGGCTTGGTTGCTGTGAGTAACCGGTGACATAAATGATGCAAGAATTTCCTCAGCATTGTTTGACAGATATGACAGCGTGGTCATGTTTAAAAAAAAGAAGCCTAGGGAAGAGTCAGTAAGTTCCTAAATGTAGCAGCTACTGGCTGCCTGTCATAAACGAGTGGACAGGCAGTGGGGCCTACAGGGGACCTTCTGCTAGAACAAATGAAATTCAGTGCAGGCCTTGCATTGCGAACGGATTCAACAAGATGAAAACTCGGTCAAGGGCCTCTGCGCTCAAACACAGGCTTGTTAGCAACTGCAGTGTCTAAGAACTGCCAAATGTTTGACACCCGTTCTAAAAAGAGAGACAGGAATGAACTGCTGTATGTGGATCAACATGCATGAGATGGGCTCAACGTTACGCCACCAGTCAGTGGAGCTATTTAATTTATGGTCCAGGAAAATTAGCGTTACATCACAGCATCAAAGATCTTACTTTGGGGTGGATAACACAGGTAGCACTGTACTGGTACACCAGAAATTTGCACTAATTTCTAACTTCCTAGAAATTCTGTATTTATAACACACTATTGTGAAGTGTTATATAACATACAATTTATAATACCTGGCATAAGCTGGTGTGATGTCTCTGAAATGATTCTAATGACATGCATAACACTTTGTAAAGCATAATGTAATGTGACTTCATGAAGTCACGTTTCATAACGCATTATAAAGTCTGTTCATAAGAACATTGTAGACTCTGATGTAGTAATGCACTATAACAATGTGTATAGTTTTATGCCAGACTGTTACAGGCTTTAAGTGAAGTTATTACATCCAACTGGTAATAAGGATCCAACTGGTAATACAGATCCAACTGGTAATAAGGATCCAACTGGTAATACAGATCCAACTGGTAATACAGCGTGAATATGTTGCTCTATCTTCCAAATTCAGCACTTGTTTAAGGCTTGAATTAGCAGCCATAGTTAGTTAGTCCTGAACAAGGCAGCTGTCATTTACTGTTAGCACAGAGTGCTACGTTATCCGTTAGCTGCCTTGTTTAAGGCTTAAATTAGCGGTCGGTTCAAAGCATAGTTAGCATTAGCCATATTCCCAAACAAGACAGCTGTCATTCCCACATGGAAAAAATATATGGACATGTGTTTTCATATATTACAAATACATTGCAGTCCATGCCGAAATGCATTTAAACACTAAAATCTATTTTAGAATACATTCACACACACACACGCACATATTTTCTGAGCCGGTTATCCTCCTGGGTTGCTGAGCCTATCCCAGCGCTCACTGGGCAGAAGAGTCCATTTAGCATGTCCAGTTTGCCTGACTGCATGTCTTTGGACTGTGGGAGGAAACTGGAGTACTTGGAGGAAAACCACACGGACACGGGAAGATCATGCAAACGCTACACGGAAAGGACACCCAGCCCATATTAACCAAATATATTTTAAAATGCATGGGAAATGATTACACAAAGAATTGTGCCATATGAAAATAAGTGTATGTGATTTTATAGAATTTATAGAAATGCATTTCAAATTGCAGAAAAAAAGCCAAAATGCGTGTCTAATGCTCTTCACAGTTTGGAAGACCTTTAAAAATGTATTAATATTCCAGTATCTTAATATTAAATACCAACAAATGAACCTTTAACCTGGCAAAAGCAAGTGTTGTAGGTGTTGATACACTGTGAATATGCAGTTCAGTGATTTGAAACCTTGTTTGTTTAAAATACATGTTATGTGTCTTTCATGTCTGCGTCCATACGCGGTTAATGCAGCGTACAAAGCAAAACAGACGGCAGTGCCGTTCATTCAGTTTATGTATGTTTAGTTATGCCTGTAACATTTCTTAAAACTACACTCTGTTAAAAAAAATATAATGCGCTGGAAAGATGAATTTGATAAATACATTTGGATTATATGTTTTTCCATATGGGTTTACTTTGTTAAGTACTGGCTAAAATAAAGCAGCTCTCTGAGCTAACAGTCTAGTTTAAATGCTGTAGTCTAGCACCGGTAAAAACACATTTGAAGCAGAACCAAGGACCAAGTATTAAAACCAGCCCTTGTTGTCTCACTCTATGCATGATCTTCTCCTATTCTCCCATAATTGTTGGTGGCAGAAGTGATTAAACTTACCTGGGTGTTGACCTACACCTACAAAAAATGGAGCCACCTTGGTAGCCAGGATATTTTATGTTGACTTTATCAACATAAGTAGCGTTTTATCATCTTGGCTGTGAATATGTCTCGGTATGTGCTGATGTCCTAATATAGACAAAAAAATAGGCATAATAAACGCAGACTTACTTTGCTCTGCTCTAAGCTCAGCTATAGCTCCTTCACATCTCTGGCAGGAGAAGTAGAATAGTTCCTCGTAAAATCTCTTAACCTGCGACTTTTTACAAAGCTTTTTTTTTTTGCGAAGGTCAGCTGCTCATCATCCAGCTTCTTGTTCTAACTGGCCCGTTCCACTTTAAATGCAAACGCAAGTGCTGCACAATTTAAGGTGGAACGAGAAGATCCTGGTGAACAGCTGACCTTAGCCTCGTGACCTTTTAGTGTTTGACTGTTTCTCCTTGCAGATTAAATGTACCGGGGAAGCAGCTGGAGGGATTCAAAATGCAAATAAGTCGATTCGTCCTTAAATGATCTATGTCCATCTTAAACTATTCTCTTTGCTGTTTGGTTACCTACTACCTAGGCCAGGTTCTTGTCAGCATTGCTGAGTAACCAGCAGTCTACATGCCAACCCTCAGGGCTAAAGGGTGAATTAGCAGTTATTAGCAGTGTTAAGACCATTTATTGTTAAAACGGTGTTTGAACGATCAGCAGGGCTTTATTATACAGCCAAGGAGGATTATTTTATTTTTAGCTACAAATCTAGTTCTGCTATAGAGCCGCAATAGAGCAGTATAAGAGCCGCATGTTGCCGTCCCCTGACCTAAAGCTTGTACCAGAGCCTTGAAACAGTGTGTTATAGTGCATTGCAACATTCACACTTATGCTGTTCTTATGAGCAGATGATATACTGCATTCAAAGTTCTATACCCTTGTTTTATAGTGTTATGCATACTATAACTACTTATAAGCAATTATAAAAGCTATTCTCAGTCCAGCAGTGACACTGAGGTGTTTAAAACTATCCACTCAGACCAGCATAGCACTGAGCAAAGGGGGTAAACTGGGGATAAACTCCATAAAATTAAACATAACAGACAAAACACTGGCAATAATGGTAAAATCTTGTTATGTTCAAGTCTGTAATGTCACATGCATCTAAATATGTCATGGATTTTACTAACATCTTTCATCAGTTTTCCATCTTTCAAAGCAGGTTGAGCTGCTATAAGTCCCACTGAGTGATCCTCTGTCGCTACAGCTGAAGCTAACAGATTTAGCCAAAGACTTTCACACAAGAGTACAACATAAGCTGACATAAGCCTCTGCTCCAAAAACAGCATATGTTGTGTTTTGAATGCTGGTATGCAGGAAGTTGTTAAGCTGATCAGCAAAACCAGCATATATTGTGTTTTGGATGCCGGTATGCTGGTCACCCAGCTCAGACCAGCTTAGACCAGCATGGAATGCTGAAAATATATCAGTTTTGTTTGATCTTTGTAAATGTAAACATTGATATGAATGCTGAACTGTGCAGTACTTTGCCTCATATCAGCCAGTAGGTTAAACTAACTAGAATGCAGAGTAACCCATATGGGAAAAATACATATTTCAAATTTATCAAAAATATATATTGGCCCAAAAACATGTTTGTTAAATATATTTATAATTTATTTTATTAAATGATGAATATTTTATTAATTTAATTATTCTTACTGTATTTTTCAACGGTACGTAGTTTTAACAAAGTTAATAGACATAACTAAATACACATGCACTCTCAGAAAAAAAAAGTACTAAACTGTCACTGGGGCAGTTCCCCTCTTGTCACAGGGGTGGGACCCTCACGGGTACGTCTGAGTACCTTTTAGTGAGAGAACACACTTTTACCATAATCCACTGAAGTGATATTTTGCACACACCCCGTCTCGTCTCCAGGCTTTTTATTTCATTGTTCTGATTTAAAACATTAGATTATGAAAAGGTACAAAGACCTTTCACCTGGAAAACGTATTTAAGGTACACAGTTGGGCCCTAAACCCACTGTCGTACCTTTGAGGGAACATTTACCTTGTTGGTACCTTGATTCATGAGAAATGTGCATGAACGTAACCTTTACTTCTGATTGAATGGTACTGACTGTATACTAACCATGCATGTATGTGGTAAAAAGGTGCTCACACAATATGTATTTCAAATAAACAAGATATCAAGTCATAACTGCATTTTCACAGAGTGAAACAGTAAAGTTCATAGTATATGTTTTAAAAGAAATGTATTTAAGTTCAATTAGGTCAATCATGTTTTGTACAGTGTTTGGATGCATTTTGGCAAATATATAAAATGACATGTCCATATATATATTTTTCATATAGAAATTGGTTAAATTTGATGCTGTAGAGTGACATAAAACATCACAAAAGACCATTAAATCGCTAATTGTAGTTATTATAATGGTTCCAGCTGTCTCCTTTAAGCAGGTGTAAAATGAACTAGAACTACAACCGTAAGCTCAGTAGGTTCGTGTTTGGGTCAGTTCGCATTGTTGGATGTGCAGTGGAAAAACATCATTATACTCTGCAGTGAATTTGTTTATCTGCCTTAGTCCCAGTTGGTACACAAAGACATTCTATGCGCTATTTTACAGAATCTGCCAAAGAGCATGATCAGTAATGTATATCACATCATCCAGACATGCTAATAAGCACTGAGGACTAAAAGAGGAAAGATCTTGAGAATGAGGAGTTACATAGAAAGTAAGCTGTATGAGTGACCATTAGCTGTTAGTTCCCTGCTATCTGGTAAAGTCAGTGTTAAAGTAGCTCAATTATTATAATGTTTTCTCGATCATGTTACATTATCCTGCATAGAAGTCATGTTGAGATGCTTCGGCATGATTTTTAGATGCTCATCGTAAAGGGGCATTCCACGTATTGTTCAAAATTCCTGTGTAATTAATTGGTTGAAATGGAAACAGTCATTCAGAGTGGTTTGGTGTGAAATGCTTAATTCTAAAGTCAATGCAGCTAAAACCATTTATGTAAAAATACCAAATGTTTAAAACATCACGAACATCAGTGGCCAGCATAGGGTTTGCCTTTAGCAGCTGTAGCCAGTCAGCAGCCTGTCCATATTGTCTGCCCTCTCACACACACACACACACACACACACACACACACACACACACTTTACACCCCGCGGGTTCAGCCCAACACCACATGTGTAATATAAATGTGTAGGGGCTGTACAGTGTGAAGGCACTGAAAATGGGTTACTTTATATGTTCTTCACAGAAAATAAGCAAAGGCCAAGGAATCTGAGGATGAAATATTGCTAAATCGCATGATTGTTTCTTTTGGTAAACAGTGAAAATGGATCCCACGCACTCGAACACCACACAAGGGTTAGAAATCAGTGTTTACAATCATCCACACTCCATGTAAATCTCATGTAGGTTCACTGGTGCTTTTGGATGGTAGATAAAATGTCTATATTTGTGTTGCAGACATTGGGAGCCCTGGTTCCTATCACCACCACTGTAAAGACATCTGAGCCTCTACAATGAGCCATTACACACCAAACCACTCTGCATGTTGCACATCTGCATGTGTTTGAAGACAGGTATAGATGTACATTAAATGTGCAGCGGAGCGACAATAATAACTAAATTTCTAAAGGTTAATGAGAGAGGGAAAAAGGGTGAGAGAGAGAGAGAGAAACATACAGAGGAAGAAAGAGAGTCATTTCTCAGCCGTCACAGTGCTTTATTTAGTTTTTAATTCAGATCGCAGAACAATATCGCATCTGTATGTATGTGTGGCGTGATTGCTTCATGCTTGTTTGTGCCGTGGGCTCACTAGCCGAGTAAAGCCTGGAAAATTGGCCGGTTAAAATAGATTCATATTTTGGAAAGGAGGCGGCAGGCTTGGCCTTCTCATTACTGCAAATGTAAAATCCATACGGATTCTGCAGACTGTAATGTGTCTATCTGCAGCCTGGCAGAAAATCATTTTCATTTACCCACAAGCCTCGCCACGCGAGACGTCCCAATATTTGTGACACCGTCAGCTTGTACACATGGGAATGAGGCCGAGGACGTGTTAGAACAACGGACGTGGATATTGGAATGCTGGATTGGATTGAAGCGATGTGTTAACATTCATAACGCGGGTTTGTCAATATTGATAAAAAGGAGCCATATCACAACATCGCTGAGTCAGAGAATGAGAATACACTGGGGGAAAACACCTGAGCCAAGACAGCACAGGCTAATGCTGTCTTAAGGCAGTATTTTCAAATTCCTCATCTATCGGCTTGTTTACACCAGTTAGAAAGTGCAAATCCATGCTAATATGCATGATAATGTTATCTATTGTAGTTTAGTAATGTCTAAAGTAATGGCTTTGCATTTCCTCAGTGTTTCTTCACTGTTTTTTGCTATGCTATTTATAAAAGACTGCAAAGAGTATCATTTACTGCCATGTCATTTACATAATTTACCCGCAAAACACCTGAAAGTTTCAATTTTGTGCCGTTTTGTTAATGTAATCAGTAGGTAGTAGCTGTGTTTTCCACTAATTTACACTCATGGCCTTTAAGTACAAGCTCAGGAGACATTTTACAGATTAGATATAAAATTATCCACTTGCACAAGGAAGGAAAAAACATTCCAAAACGTGATTAAAAGCTTCATAGAAACCAAACCAAGAGCACCAACACTGTCCCCATCAGATAAACAGCCCTTAAAGCTTTCATCTTTGACAAAGAGGAGAAAATCAAGCTCCACTTTCAATTCAGATCTAAAAACATCCACAGGTGTTTCTGTCCAGAGGACCCTCAACACTATGAGTCTGAAAGGATGTGTAGCTGTTAAAAAGCTCATACTGAGAAAAGAAACAGCAAAGGACTGACCAGCCCAGAGTCCAGGCTGAACCATCACTGAATGTTAGTTGGATGGTGATGCGCAGGAAGTGAAACCAACTTCTAAGGCTGAACTTTGGATGTGTTGAAAATTTCTTTGAACTCACTAAAGTGAGTTTCCTGACAAGAATGGAAGCTGTAGTAAAGGTAAAGGACACAGTAAACACTGAAAGGTGAACATTTTCTTCCTTTTTCTTGATGCTGAAAAACGAATAACTTGCACTTAATGGCCGTTTTGACTGGAAGTTAAATGAAGTGGGTCTAACAGCAAAAGAACAGTAAATCACTCTGTGTAATTTTCCCAAAGAACAAAGTGTACAGATGAGTAATAATCCATAACCTTCAGCCTACTTTGCTGCATTATGTTTTTTTTTTTTTCTTTTTTGGCATCTGCAGATAGTATTAAGATGCAGAAGGATTTTATACCCTAGGTAATTATACCATTATGTCATAAAATCACCTTGGCTCCCCCACAAAAGGCCAAATGACTAAACATGAAGAAAAGAAGGAAAAAAAAAACACCATCTGTTCGTTTTCCAGTTGTCATTTTGGTTACAGCAAGGGAAAAAAAACACTGGCAGTGTAAATGACACTTCAATTAAAATGGTGTTAATAATGTATTTACTCGTTAATGAATGCAGATGCTTAAAAGTACATAATGGCGTAATCAGTTACGTCCTGAGGGGGGAAAGCCATTGCTCTTAAAAAATAAGAAATAAATAAAAAATACAGTGAGGGATGTATATATCGTGTGTATACTGGCGCTGGCGGAACCAAACTAGCCAAAAAAGAAATATTGCAGAAGAAGGGAAAATCATTACTGACGTTCAATGCAAGTCAAAGTAACTCCATCTTATTCTATGTCCTTTTGAACCATTTCTGTTGGTCCATTTATTATGAAAGTTTGTTTAAATGTTTTAAATGGTTAAAAAATCTATAATAAAAAGGACATAAGTGGCCTGTGCATACAGAATTGTATGCAATAGCTTGGGCACCCCTGGTCAAATGACATGTTTTGGTTGATTTTATATACCACTGTTGTTGGAAGAAAACATATCTCCAAAATGATAACTTTACAGGAAAAACCTACTTTACTTTTAATGTAAGCAGAAATGTTTCCAAGCCTTTTTGGGCCATTTCTATTTGTCCAATCATAATTAAATTTACACACAATGTATAGAACAGCAGGTATTTTGAAATTATGTCAAAAACTGAAAAAATGGAAATATGAAGTTTTGTTCAGACACCAGCGATATGTATACACACACACACATATATATGATATTTTTTAAAATACTGAGTCAGTCAAAATAAAGTGAATTATTAGAACTCTTTGTTCGGCATGGCTGTGGCCAACTACAGCCTGCTAAGAAAGCATGAAACTGAATAAATCTCTATTTAATAACTGGGTAGCTTGGGATTTATTATTAAAAATCTATTAAAAATTGTCATTTTAGGTGGCCTCCTCCTCATACTGGCAACCTCTAGGGACCAAAAGAATGTGTGGTGAATGTAGACTGGATTAGGATGGGAACTGAGACTGAAGTTAAACCAAATCAATGTGTCTCATGATGGTGGAGCTCAAAGTAGGAGGCGATGTTGTGCTCATCAACAGGGACTTCTTGTTAGCATGTGGCTAGGCTAGCATGGCTAAAAAATCCCCCAAACTGCAGTTAAGCATGTAGATGTGAGTCATGTGTATAGAACACATTGCCCAAACTGTTCTGCTAGCTAACAGAGGCGTTTCACCAGCTCCCTTGTTCTGCTGGTGTCATTGATTGTACTCCGGACGTTAAAAGAAAATGCACTACAGGAATTTGGGGGAACCCTTATTAGCAGTGTATTCTGCCACAATCCATCACAAAGAAGTTCTGAGATCATGTTGGGGTCTAAGTAATGCAGGTGATTCTGCTGCGAAATATCAGTCGGATCCATATGAAATCTTCAGTGCTCTGAGTGCGTTTGAAGAATTCTCATGGAATGCAGGGATACAGAGTCCAGAGACCGAGCTCTCCGAGTTAGATTAGAGTTAGCTAACAGGAAACGTCTCAAGCTGCTGTGAAAACTCTGCCCAATAGTTTTCTGTTATAACACAGACAAAGCTAACAAGCTAAAACTGCACTGAAGTACTGCCCTCAGGCTGTTTAACACACCTCAGCTAGCAGAACCTGAGATATTGATTGTTAGTGACAGATGCTGGAAACATGATTTAAAGAAAAACCTGCAATGCTACCGGTGGCTAATGATGAATTGAATTTAATGGGATTCACGTAGCATGATTTCATTTGCGACGTGGTCACTAGCACTGGCCTTCTTTCAATTAGGCCTGTTAGTAATGTTAGCATTGCCAGTAAATGATTATTTTTAGTATTTTTAATGAGCTTTTCAAACTGGATCTCACTAATGGTTTGTCTTTCTCTCTCTTTAACCTTTCCCACTTTCCTTCCTGCTAGCTGTTCTGTCTTGTCTTTCTGCAAGTATGCCTGTAGCACTATCGGAGCTGGATTTGTTTTCCCAGAGGAAGTTGTATAATGTACTGTGCAATAGTTTATTGCCTGATTGGGGATGAAGTATCTGTGTAGTTACCTCTAATTTTATACCTGAAAGGTTATAACTTATTTTTCAGTGTCACACCACAGGACAAACTCAATAACAATAACAACATACAGCATCTATTAACAGGCTTTGTTATTGCAGTACTCATTGTGAGCTGAGAGAGTTCAAGGTTCAGACAATTACAGAAGGTCATCTACTCCACAATTATGGCTACATATACTACACACACTCCACATTCACACCGGATTAAAGTCACCCCACAACTATCACTGTCAGACTGCAGGAACTAGACAAACTACAGATTCATACTGGATTAAATTCACTGCACAATTATCACTGTCAGACTGCAGGAACTAGACAAACTACAGATTCATACTGGATTAAATTCACTGCACAATTATCACTGTCAGACTGCAGGAACTAGACAAACTACAGATTCATACTGGATTAAATTCACTGCACAATTATCACTGTCAGACTGCAGGAACTAGACAAACTACAGATTCATACTGGATTAAATTCACTGCACAATTATCACTGTCAGACTGCAGGAACTAGACAAACTACAGATTCATACTGGATTAAATTCACTGCACAATTATCACTGTCAGACTGCAGGAACTAGACAAACTACAGATTCATACTGGATTAAATTCACTGCACAATTATCACTGTCAGACTGCAGGAACTAGACAAACTACAGATTCATACTGGATTAAATTCACTGCACAATTATCACTGTCAGACTGCAGGAACTAGACAAACTACAGATTCATACTGGATTAAATTCACTGCACAATTATCACTGTCAGACTGCAGGAACTAGACAAACTACAGATTCATACTGGATTAAAGTCACCCCACAACTATCACTTCAGACTGCAGGAACTAGACAAACTACAGATTCATACTGGATTAAATTCACTACACAATTATCACTGTCAGACTGCAGGAACTAGACAAACTACAGATTCATACTGGATTAAATTCACTGCACAATTATCACTGTCAGACTGCAGGAACTAGACAAACTACAGATTCATACTGGATTAAAGTCACTACACAATTGTCACTGTCAGACTGCAGGAACTAGACAAACTACAGATTCATACTGGATTAAAGTCACTACACAATTGTCACTGTCAGACTGCAGGAATTAGACAAACTACATATTCATACTGGATTAAATTCACCCCACAACTATCACTTCAGACTGCAGGAACTAGACAAACTACAGATTCATACTGGATTAAATTCACTGCACAATTATCACTGTCAGACTGCAGGAACTAGACAAACTACAGATTCATACTGGATTAAATTCACTGCACAATTATCACTGTCAGACTGCAGGAACTAGACAAACTACAGATTCATACTGGATTAAAGTCACTACACAATTGTCACTGTCAGACTGCAGGAACTAGACAAACTACAGATTCATACTGGATTAAATTCACTACACAATTATCACTGTCAGACTGCAGGAATTAGACAAACTACATATTCATACTGGATTAAATTCACCCCACAACTATCACTTCAGACTGCAGGAACTAGACAAACTACAGATTCATACTGGATTAAATTCACTGCATAATTATCACTGTCAGACTGCAGGAACTAGACAAACTACAGATTCATACTGGATTAAATTCACTACACAATTATCACTGTCAGACTGCAGGAATTAGACAAACTACATATTCATACTGGATTAAATTCACCCCACAACTATCACTTCAGACTGCAGGAACTAGACAAACTACAGATTCATACTGGATTAAATTCACTGCACAATTATCACTGTCAGACTGCAGGAACTAGACAAACTACAGATTCATACTGGATTAAATTCACTACACAATTATCACTGTCAGACTGCAGGAATTAGACAAACTACATATTCATACTGGATTAAATTCACCCCACAACTATCACTTCAGACTGCAGGAACTAGACAAACTACAGATTCATACTGGATTAAATTCACTGCACAATTATCACTGTCAGACTGCAGGAACTAGACAAACTACAGATTCATACTGGATTAAATTCACTGCACAATTATCACTGTCAGACTGCAGGAACTAGACAAACTACAGATTCATACTGGATTAAAGTCACTACACAATTGTCACTGTCAGACTGCAGGAACTAGACAAACTACAGATTCATACTGGATTAAATTCACTACACAATTATCACTGTCAGACTGCAGGAATTAGACAAACTACATATTCATACTGGATTAAATTCACCCCACAACTATCACTTCAGACTGCAGGAACTAGACAAACTACAGATTCATACTGGATTAAATTCACTGCACAATTATCACTGCCAGACTGCAGGAACTAGACAAACTACAGATTCATACTGGATTAAATTCACTACACAATTATCACTGTCAGACTGCAGGAACTAGACAAACTACATATTCATACTGGATTAAATTCACTGCACAATTATCACTGTCAGACTGCAGGAACTAGACAAACTACATATTCATACTGGATTAAATTCACTGCACAATTATCACTGTCAGACTGCAGGAACTAGACAAACTACAGATTCATACTGGATTAAATTCACTGCACAATTATCACTGTCAGACTGCAGGAACTAGACAAACTACAGATTCATACTGGATAAAAACTAATCACTAATCACGTAAATTACAGAAACAACCCAATTAAAACCAATATGGCTCATCTAGGGCTTTAATGTCTTCTCATGTTTCTCTCTCTGCTAAACAGACAGATTGGTCTCTGAACTCCTTGCATAAATGTAATAAGACGTGAGAATTCCCATTAGTCCTAAACGGTCATCATTTCACCCTGTAATGGCTGGACATACATCATCATCTTCCTCTACATTCATCACTGTGTCCTGACCGCTCCGAGTCTGTCGACACATCTTGATAAAATCAACACCACAAGCACAGATGTGTTCATGGTGTTCATGGGAGCAAGAGCATTATATTAGCTGGTCTTCGGGAAGCGCACACAGCAGGTGCGTTAGAATTCCGTCCTGAGGCTGCGTGACTTTGAGGATGCAGACTTATCAGAACAATGGAAGAGCAGTTTATCAGCCAGTACCTTTACTGACAGAGGCAAATGTAGGATATATGAAATAATGATAAACACAAAATGTATCTCAGAAAACATTAAACTTACACTACAACACACTAACGCAGTTTGTAAACTGGTTGAGATGTAAACAAAATCGGCACAGAAATAGCCTCGAGTTATGTTAACCGATTCGTAGAAATAATTTCAATTCAAATAGCCTCATATTATATGAATCCTATAAAAATTCCAAACAAATAACCCCAAGTTATGTTAATCCTGTGCTATAATACCAACTGCAGAAATAATGCAAGGCTATATTAATAATTCTGTAAATATAACTGCTGTGTATGTAGATGCCATGGATCAGACTTTAGTGTGATATTAAGAGCAAAGAAGGTGGTAATGCAGTAACACCAAGTGACATGTTTGCTCATTCATGACCAAGAATTACTAGCGAGTTCTACCGCTTGTAGTCATTCATAACACAACATAATTCTGCAAGAAATAACGGCTGAACCACCCTGGCGGTAATTTTCTCCAGTAAACCATCTAAATACAGCTAAACAAGACAAAAAAGTGCTGATTTCAATTTAAACATACCTAAAGGGTCTACTCTGTTTGTCTGGTGGTGAGAGATTCACACTGCAGTTTATGCCTTTACACAGTAAGCGTAGTGCAGATATATTGCGCTTCTTCCACCCCTCAACACTACTATGATAGAATAGAGAAATCCAGACATCTGCTAGCTGTTGTTTGAATACTGTGATCTGCTCTGACATGGATCTGGTAGGAGTGATGGCAGTGACCTACAGAGTCTGCTAATGTTTGCTGTCCGTATTGTAACTGACGTTGTTGACAAACTAAACGTTTTAGCATAGCCGAAAATAATCTGTTTTCGTTCTTAAAATATATTAGACATTTATCGCGATATGCATCGATATTGAATGATAAGAATATTATCATAACATTTTTGCTCATAGCACCCAGCTCTAACCACTAAGTGATTAATTCATGTTCATTAAATATTTTTTAGTGAAATTGCAATTCTTACCAATGAAAAATAAAATCTTTCATGCTGAAATTTCATTTTAAAATGGTTAACAGTGTTGAAGCCGTTGACACTGAATATGAACTAGTTCAGCTCATACTAATGAAAATGAACTAGTTCAAATTTCAGTTCATAGTAATGAAAATGAACTAGTTCAAAGTTCAGTTCATACTAATGAAAATGAACTGGTTTGAATTTCAGTTCATAGTAATGAAAATGAACTAGTTCAAAGTTCAGTTCATAGTAATGAAAATGAACTAGTTTAAATTTCAGTTCATAGTAATAAAAATGAACTAGTTCAAATTTCAGTTCATAGTAATGAAAATGAACTAGTTCAAAGTTCAGCTTATGCTAATGAAAATGAACTAGTTCAAAGTTCAGCTTATGCTAATGAAAATGAACTAGTTCAAAGTTCAGCTCATAATGATGAAAATGAACTAGTTCAAAGTTCAGCTCACGCTAATGAAAATATTAACTTATACAGCAGGTCAAAACCACAAAATGGATTCATTCTGATTACTGGAAAATAAAACAGGTTCTGCATTGGAAAAAACCTTCAGAATAACCTGTACTGCCGTTACTGTGACAACACCAGAAAAAAACTGTAATGCAAACAAAAGTGCTGGCTCAAAGTGCAATATTCAGCCAACATCTTTTAATGACCTCTTTTCTGACCTGTAAAAGAAATACAACTAAAAATAACAACATGTTAGTCACTGTCTTTCAGTCTGATGTTTTTCATTAAACTTGATGTTTGTCCAGTGAAATAGTGCAACTCTAAAAACTCAAAACACAGTAAGTAACTGAACTAAACCCAAATATCTTCCTTTCATTTGAAAAGAAAATTATTTAATGTAAACATCTAAGTAAACCATTCTGCGTTTGACTGTCTACTTGGTTTGTGTGTCCAGAGATCACGTACAGCTCTGAAAGCTCAGAAACACAAAACATTTAGCTTTAGCAAACATACATAGCTTTCACGTTTTTCAGTAATGCTCTCATTGACTGCACTGTTCAACATTCTTTTGTGTTTCAAATGCTCAAATAAACCAACTTCTGCAGTTCCGTCTCTACTGCTAGCACCAGGCATGCTTGGCTGTGGCTACTGAAGCCCCGTGCAGCATCTGAAAAACGGCTCGCGTTCACATTCGTTATTTGTAAACCGATTCGTTCAGTTCAGCGTTATGAACCTATTTAATGAACAGTATTTGTCAGAACATTTTCCCTAAAAAAAACTTTTCATTTTCTTTGTTTCTTTTTTTGTCTCTTTCATTGTGTCATTTCTAGCCAACCAGAGCTTCACTTGGCATGGGTCTTTAATGTGTACAGGATTTTGATTGGCTTTCGTGCGAAACAGTGGTGAAAATATTGCATTCAACAGTGTCTTAATAAATAATTTGGTTTTACTTTTTGTAAATTGTGCACTGTGGTCCCCTGTAGATTATATCCAAATTATAGATTATATACAGTTAGTATTTGAACCAGGGTTAGGGCTAGGATCAGGGTGAGGGTTGGGTTGAGGTTAAGCTTAGGGTTAGGATTTAAGGTTAAACAACATTATGATCACTTTAGTAGATATTTAGCTGAATGTAACTATATATAAAGCATCTAAAGTGCACAATCCAAATAAAGTAGGCCTTTTTTACCATGCAGCACATTTTGCAAGGCATAGCTTTGTTACCGTCGAGTTTGTGAGTCTGGCCCTGTATATGTGAATGTGATGGTTTTTGTGACACCAAAAGACAAAAGATGCTCTGGTTTTGCAGCTTAGTTGACATGTACAGACTGTATGTGCTGGGGAGTGAACGGCACCTAAAGTGTTTACATACTAAATTACACCCTTTATTTAAAAAAACAGGGGGAGGCAAATTGAGATTTACCTGTTATGAGCCCTTTAATAACTGAGCAGATAATTAGGGTGAGCGAAGTTTCGATGCGTCTGTGTGTAAAATTCTGTTTTCCAGTGTAAAATAATCCCATCTCAAGACTGCTGCGGAGACAGTGGGCCTAAAACCTGCGCATGAAAACAGTTAACTTTAAAGAAGCAGCAAGGGAATAAATGCTTATTTAAGTGGTAGCAGGTTTGAGGGGGTTCAGTAGGATGTGGGATGAAAGGAAACTTAGTCTTTTTTTGAGAACGCTAAAGACAACCTGAGGGAAGAAGCTCAGGAGAAACAGGAAGTGTAGGTGGAGTGTTTTTTTTATTTTTTATTTGTTAATCTATACAGTAAAGGAGTGAAGACAGAGGGGGGGGGATGCATTCATCCACTGTCAGCTGTCTCTGTGAAACTTCTTGTGGCAAGTTTTTCTCTGTCACATACAGACACCTCCCCCCCCTCCACCCACACTCACCCCCACACACCAACCCCCACCCTGCTCTCGAAGCTGCGGGTGTGCAATATGAATAAATAAAATTAACATGCACTTTCCTTCTCTCTCTCTCTCTCTCTTGCTCTCTTTCTCTCTCCCTCCATCCGTCTCTGAACTTAATTTCACACTCCACTGCTTTCCTCTGACAATCTAGACAAGCTGATGCCAAAGGCAAGGAGGGAAGAGACAATGCTGTCCTTTATTAGCTTTTCTAAAGCAGCTAAAAGTATGATTCAGCGAGCGAGTGAGAGAGCAAATAGACAGAGAGAGAGAGAGAGAGAGAGAGAGAGAAGGCGTTGCACACACAGAGGGCTGCGTTTTAAAAAAAAAAAAGCTAAATATTCATAAATACGATTATGATTATATTGCTTTTCAAGCAGGGCTGAACGTCCAATTCCTATTAGTTACTGTAGTGCGTTCATGTAATAATGGCAAGAAATTGATGTAAGTGCTTCATTTGTGAGATGTTTCTGATGAGATTAGATATAAGATATTCTGCTTGAAAAAAGAGTTTCCAAAACTAGAGTTCAAACACTGATTAAAAGAGAAAATAAGACTCCTAACAACCACCTGGAAGACCTGGTAGACACCAAAACTCCATCAGATAAGCAGCTCTTAAAGCTGTCAACTCTGAGAGAGAGGAGAAAGCTCCACTCTTGCTTCAGATCTGAAAACATCCACAGGTGTTTCTGTCCATCTTTCCACTGTGAGAAGAACCTCTGAAAGGTTGTGTAGCTGTCAAGAAGCTCTTAGTGAGAAAAGGACGTAGACCAGGGGTGTCCAAAGTCTGACCCCAGTTCCAAATGTGGCCCAGGGATAGATTTTAATCTGCCCCCGGCTTCTGTTTTAGTTGGTTATTAGTGGCTCTCCAGGCAGTATGCTGCACTTCTTCCTTCCACCTGATGGGGGGGCAGCGGTGCTGTAAAATCACAGTGTAACGTACCGCCGTGCTTTAACAAAGTTAGCTAAAGTTTAAGAGCCTTTCTCTTCTGACTAGACCTGCAGTTTCATTTGCTGACTGAAATTTAGTCCAGGCTGCAGCCGTAAAGCTCAAACTAACACCGAGAGCCGGAGATTTTGATAGAAAACGGAACTTTTTAATCGAGAGCCGCAGCAAATGGCTGTAATGAGTTCAGTATTAACTTACATATTCAGGAGAAAAACTAAAGCACCAACTTCTTTTCAGATCAAAACATCTAATTTAGTGCAGTAAGTATTAACCCTTTAAGACTAAGCAATCATGACTGCTGTGCTGTTTTATCTAATTGTTTAATAAAGTGATTTCTGACTGGTTCTGCATTCATGATCTGTAAAGATCTAACAAAACAGAAAATGAATTCATTTTTCTCTACTGTTATCTAGTCTGAACAAACAAACACTTGAATAGGAAATCATTTGTACATTACCCATTTTGCTGTTACTCTTAAATAATGGAATAATTTATTATAAGCGCTGACAGATCCAAATGCAACCTAGCAATAAAGTAATCCTTGTGCATCTTGTATACAGTGATCATGAAAGCATCTATGAAAGGTTTGTAAATAATATTTCAGCCCTCAAATATTTTACACTCTACGGTTCGACCCTCTTTACAAAAGGTTTGAACACTCCTGCCTTAGATAAATCAAACAAAGAAGCTGCTGCTGTTCTTAGAACAATGGACTGACCACCCCAGAGCCCAGAACCAGAGGCCAGAAGCAAAGCCAAAGGGTGGTCAGAGTTAGCCAGTGCCACCCTGGAATGAGACATGGCCACACTTCTGAGCACCTCAGTTATGAATAGTGAGAGTCAGCCATGGCCGTGCCGTCCAAAAACCTGAGGTTGAGTCCATTAAAAATAATGTAGTACAATTATGTTTCATCTTTGTGTTTGGGTTTGCATCATTTTGCATTTGAATTATAGAACTGGGTCTCAAACAGGATATAAACGTAAGCAAAATGTGTTTTGTGCAATAATATATTTATACATTAATACAACATTGTAACACTATAATTATGCTTGGATTGTTTTGTGAAATTGAGCGCATAGTTTCCACTGTACGCACTAAAGACCGTCTATCTGTGTTAATTAGCCCTGCATTGTTTAAATGTGATCAGGTCAGTCAGTTTTTGTGCGTGCTGAACAGCACAGGGACGTAATGCTAATCCTATTCCGGGCACAGTGGGCAGTACCTGCTCTTCCTCTCTCATCTCCATCACCGTCTCTCTTTCTTTTTCTCTCAGCCTCCTCATTTTGTCCTCTATCCCTTCCCTTCCCACAGCTGGGCTTTATTTGATGCAGGCTTTCCCATGTTCATCTGTGTTAGTGAGGAAGGTCAACATAGGGTCAGTGGATATTTATCTGCAAATGTTACTGACCTCATTTTAACAAGCAGTTCAACTGTTTACTCTCTGAACTGAAGGAAAAGAATTAGAATTTTCACTGAAACTTCAATGATGAAGTTCATGTTGTGTCCTATAATATACTGTAACATATTGTAAAGTTTTTTAGAGGTAATCAGAGTTACAGTTGCAAGGCTATGAAGGACCAACTGGGTGAGCTAATTTGCTACAGCGCCCCCCTGAGGCAGACCAATGTTGCATCGTTAGTTAAGAATATTAAAGACAGTAGTCCGCCAAAGGGGGGATAAACGATGATCTTTCCCTGAAAGCTGGATTTGAGTGTCTATCGTCCCCTGATGAACAGCACAACTTCATTATACGTGTATATACAAGGACTCCCGGAATTTAGGTTTTTGAGACATTCAGGTTGTCCAAGAGATTAATTATTAATCTCTTGGACCCCTCCCAGTACCCCCATTGCTCACCTAGCCTGTTTCATGGTATGGTGGATTCTATCTCTCTCTCTATTTTCTCTCTCACTCGCTGGTTTGTTGACATAATCAGAATCAAAGTGAGTAAGGATTTGGTGGTCATGACTGGAAGGTCATTTACTCCACATGCAGTAAAGCAGTGGCGCCGGTGATCAGATGAGAAAGTTGGTAATCTTGGTGTTATGCAGTATCTTTGGTGCACCAACGTGCAGTTATTTTTAGGCAATTATTGCACGAATTTTATTAGAAACCCATCTGAAAAAAGTCTGGACCTTGGTGACCTCAGTGGTGGCTACAGTCATCATCAATAAAGCATCCATCATGCTTTATGGTGAAAATATGCCATCAGGGGAGCCAATCAGTTAAAAGAATCTGATGACGCGGCATTTAATTCGTAGTGTATTTTAGTGTGTGCCACTTTATCACTGTGCCACCCCAGCAAAATCTCTGGGTCTTACCTGACCACACCATTCTAGAAGATCTAGTTATGCCCCTGTCTAGAACTCAACATCACTGAATGTTACTTGGATGGTGAGAAGCAGAAAGTGCAACCAACCTCTAAGACTGAACTTTGGAGGTGTGGAAAAATATCCCTGCCGATTCTTTGAGACACTGAACGTGAGTCTCTGTGTCAGCTGTGATAAAGGTAAAGAGTGACACACTGAAAGCTGAAATATCTGATTTTATATTTAGTTCTTGCGGCTTTTCTGTAAATTTCTGTTAAATATGTTTTCTGCTATTTTTTTTTGATGCTGAAAATGGCTTAATGGCCATTTTGACTGGACTTTTGTAAAGGTGCTTGCACTAGCTTGGCAAAGAATTCAAATGTGTTCAAATACTTCTTTTTCTTATTTTTTTAAGCGTATTCTGATTCTCAAACTGATCAACACTGAGAGGAAAAAAGGCGCGGTAAACGTGGGGCCACGATAAATAAATAAATGAGTAAATAAATAAATGTAATAAGCGTTACATAAGTCTTCAGCATTCACCCTGCCAAATTTTAATTAATCCACATACACGATATTACCCTAATGAGCCATTTAATGAGCCGCACGGCCTCCAACTGCAGGTTCACACAGTGAGCATGAGTTAACACAACCTTTCACAACACAGCTTATTAGAGTTTAAACAGACCTAAAAACGATTTAACTTCTCCTCGGGAAAACAAGACTTTAATCCCTTTAGGAAGGTGAGAGTGGAAAGTGTTAGAAACTGTTGTATACAGTTGTATGTGAAAGGTTGCACGCCCCCCATCAAATGACAATTTTTGTTGGTTTTCTAAGTGAACACATCCTCTACAGAGAACACACTTCTGCACATTTTAATACTCAATTACTTTATTTGCTGAATTTAGCATTTTGAAAAACATAAAACAGGGCCTGTGCAGTGACAATATGTTACACTCAGCAAATAAGACGTGCAGGAGTCTGTTCTCTGTGGACATGACACCTGACCAGGGGCCACCCCAAGTAAACTAATAACACTTATAATAATAATAATAATAATAGTAATCATTATTAGAACATTCTGGATATTACATTTTTAATACTTTGTTAGAAACACCAGTTTTGTACATTCACTGGCCACTTTAATAGAAACCCTAACTTACCTTATATGTCCACTTACTAGCCACTTAATTATAAATACCAATCTTGTACTTCCACTCAGTCACCACTTTAGTAGACACATCTATGTGGTACCTGTTGAAATTTATGAAGAAAAAATTGAAATTGGACTAAAAGCCTAAAGTTCAATTGTATAAATAACAACAAAAATGTTTAATCGGTCAAGTGAGTTTAAACCTTTGACTGGTAATATATGGATTATCTGGCTGCTGGTAGCTGCCTTAACCCTGCATTAGCTTTTATAAAGGCTTATACTCACTCCACTCAGCTGCAGCCATCATTAAGTCTGCTTTTGTCAACGTCAGTGTCAAGTTGATATAGCACCTGTGTCAGAGTGACAGGGTCTGATGACAGTGGGTGTCATAACATTACAGCAGATCATGGCGTTGTGTCTATTGCACAGTTCTGTTTCTAACTGCTCTCCATTTCACATGCACTACTGAAAATACTATACTGTACTCCAGAATAATTCTGACCCAAAGGGCTAAAAAAGATGGTTCTTTAAGGGTTTTTTAGTGAGTGAGTGGAAGTACAAGGTAGGGGTTTCTAATAAAGTGTCCAGTGAGTGGAAATACAAGGTAGGTGTTTCTAATAAAGTGTCCAGTGAGTGGAAATACAAGGTAGGTGTTTCTAATAAAGTGTCCAGTGAGGGGAAGTACAAGGTAGGGGTTTCTAATAAAGTGTCCAGTGAGTGGAAATACAAGGTAGGTGTTTCTAATAAAATGGACAGTGAGTGGAGGTACGAGGTGGGTGTTTCTAATAAAGTGGCCAGTGAGTGGAAGTACTAGGTAGGGGTTTCTAAAAGTGGCCAGTGAGTGGAAGTACAAGGTAGGGGTTTCTAATAAAGTGGCCAGTGAGGGGAAGTACAAGGTAGGGGTTTCTAATAAAGTGGACAGTGAGTGGAGGTACGAGGTGGGTGTTTCTAAAAAAGTGGCCAGTGAGTGGAAGTACTAGGTAGGGGTTTCTAATAAAGTGGCCAGTGAGTGGAAGTACAAGGTCAGTGTTTCTAATAAAGTGGCCAGTGAGGGGGAATTGTTATTACATGAGTAGTTTTAGAGGAATCTGTAAGCTTGTCAGTTTTTAAAAGAATAAATAAATACATTTTTAAAAGTAATAAATAAATAAAAATCAATTATTATTTTTAATACTTTTGTGTTTTATTTATGTTGTGTAACTGTGGCGTTGAAGTGGAAATCACTTTAACACTAAATACGGCGTCTAATAGTTGCATGAAGTGGGACATCAGACATGGTAACCCTGAAAATGTCCTCTTCCCTCAGTTCTGTCTCTTAGCTTCATCTCTGCTTTATCGTTTTATAGTCAGTGGGAGCAGGAAAAGGCACAGGACACTGTACTGGAGACTCACCTCTTTAATTCCAGCCTTTATCTCTGACCGTCTTATCAGCTGACTTTTCAAAGGCGCAATAAAGACGGCAGCTTTTGTGCTGCTGGAAAATGAGTTTCACACCCGGTTCTCTGCATAGCACCCGTCTTTTAATTATTCAGAACGGAGGCCCATAAACAGCTCGCGCCTCTGCTGCTGAGGTGAACCTGAGAGTGGATCTCTCTCACCTGCTTTAATTAGCTGAGACAGGTTGAAGGACCAGGCCTGGGATGACTCCAGGCAGGCGTGGATGACGTCCTAATGGCACGTTTCATTAAGGTGTCGGCAGGTGAGGCTTTTGAAAATGAAAGTGACATTTGCTATTCTGGTTGGTTAAGCCACTTTCCTCAAGGCTCTGGAGGAACTTGCTGTGAATGTTGATTGTTTATAACAGAGAAGTCACTTTAATTGATGTTTTTTGGGCTCTTGGTTGATTGACTGTGTTGGTTGGTTACCTAAAACATTAGCTGCTTGGGTGGGTGATTCTTGAGCTGTATCGTTTGCGAGTTTCATTTATTGATTGGTAGTTTTTTCTTTGGTTGGTTGGTCAGTTGGTTGACTGTTGCTAGGTTGGTTGGTCGAGTGAGTAGTTGATTTGTTGAATGGTTATTTGATTTGTTGGTGGCTTGGTTGATTTATTGATTATTTGATTTTTTTTGGTTGGTTGGCCGGTCAGTTGGTTCATTCACTGGTTTGTTGGTTAATTGTTGGTTTAGTCACTTGGTTCATTTGTTGATTTGTTGGTTGATTGGGCAACACTGTACAATAAGAGAACATCAATTACCGGCGCTTAAGAGAATAATAAGCATTACTAAATATTAATGTAACAATTAATCTTTGACTAATGAGAGAAAAAAGTAACATTATTTTACACTTTATTAGATAGTTTGTAATCCTTACTGCATTGTTAAGTACTATCTCAATTAATAATCAATTAATGATAGTAATACCATATTGCTGTAAATGTTAAGTAGTTTATTAATCAATTGAACAATTGGGACAGTAAGAGCTAAGCACTCATGAAAGTCTTTTAATACCATACGACCTTAAATCATTAAAACAAATTAAAACCAGTGCATAGCAGTTAACTACAATCTCACGTTAATAATTGTTTATTCACTGATTAACTAATTAATTCACTGAAATACCGATAAAGATGGCAGGCAGATTTATTTATAATTCACTGGATGTCTAAACTGTAGTATTTCTGCCCTACATGTTCAGATATTTCCCTCTTCCAACTAATCAGGGCCCAGTTTCCCCAACAAATGTTAAAGATAAGATCATTGTAACTGGTAGACCGAGTGTACAGTGTAATATTCACTGTACTGTTAAATATCATCTATTCTAAAGTTACTTGGTAAAGGCTGAGTATTGTGGACAGGCTCCATGCTCCATGTAGATGCTGCATTTTCTGCTCTGCTCTTGAAGTAGATGTCAGCACATTTCTATACCTCTAGTGTATTAATTTTATTATTGCATATTGTGTGTGTGTGTGTGTGTATATATATATATATATATATATATATATATATATATATATATATATATATATATATATATATGATCCTTTGTATGGAATGTATTACTTAGGCATTATAAGTAATTATGATAACACTTCTCAATGAAGGTCATGTTTGTAAGCATCAAACATGTTATAATGCATTCGTAAGGCATTTTAAACATGATTTACACTGCATTACACTTTATATCCATGTTTATTATACCTTTTTATTGTGTTAATATAATGCAATATAATAACATGTTATACTGTCAGTGCCAAAGTCGTCAATCCCAGCTTGGAGAGTTTAAAGACTAATACAAAGTTTACACACTGGGATTTCTGGTATTGTATTTCTCACCACTGGTGCTGTTAGGGTCCTTCAGTCCTGAATATTCAGATGCTCCAAACAGGCTGTCCCGCCTAGAATTACTGCTACAATGTGCTTTTCTTACCCAGCGCTCTCACTTTAAATATTACATTACATCACAGCCACCAAGTACAAAAACACTACTGAATGCAGCACAAGTTCAAAATCTGACATTTGAAGCCTGTAATGTGGTTTATTGTGTATGTTATAGTGTTTCAGTACATTCTTCAGTAAATACTTCATCTTGAAGCCTCACTCTTAACACAGGAGGAGGCTTTAGTACAGTATGCTTTACTTAGAGTGGACAAATACAACTTATGAACTTATTTGTTATGAACAGTACTTATAATGCATTGTGTTAACAATTCATAATGCGTAATAAGCATGGCTTTACCACATAATGCATTTTTATGAATATTTATAGCCCTGTTTATGATGCCTTACGAATGCATTATAAAATGTTATGAATGTATTGGTAGATGCTTACAAACTTTCATAGAAAGTGTTGCCATAATTATTTAATATTCTTTGTGATCTTTATTGAAATGTCTGCACACATCTCTTAAGAACCACTTTATAAGCATAGAACAGTGTTTGATAAATATTACAAAGCCAGTATATACGTTACATATGAATTAGAATTGTGGTTGGTATTATTATAGACATCAATAAATTGTTGATTAGTGCTTAGTTCTCACTGTACCAACTGTTGTCACATTAACACATTAATAAACTACATTACTTAATTATTTTGAAATGATATAAACTACGTAACATCTAGAATACTCTTAGTCCTTACTGCTATCATTTGTTAATGATTAACTGCTAATTTATTTTACCATTCAGTAATGCCAGGTACTCTCTCAGGTACTGTTAATTCATTTGCTCTTATTGTAAAGTGTTACTATTGCTTGGTTGGTGGGATGATTGGTTGATTTATTGATAGTTTTTCTGTTTAGTTGGCTGGTTGGTTCATTAGTGGTGTGTTGGATAATTGGTTGATTTGTTGGTCAATTGGTTGGTGGGTTAATTGGTTACTTGATTTCTTAATTGTGTATTTGGTTGTGTGATTCATGAATAGGGTGGATTATTGGTTGGTTTGTAAAATTGGTTGAAACTCAACTGGTAAATTGGTTGGTGGGTTGATTAGTTGGATTATTTATTGATTGTTTATTTGGTTTGTTGGTCGGTTGGTTGGTGGGTAGTTTGGATAATTGGCTGGTTTGGTGGTAAATTTGTTGGTGGGTTGATTTAGTTGGTTTATTTATTAATTGTTTATGTGGTTGGTGGGAGGGTATTTGGTTGGTTTATTGGTTGGTGGGTTGGTTAGTAGATAGATTGTTTGAACAAAAGATTGGGTTGATTGATTATATCATTATATGATTTCATAATTGTTTATTAGTTGGTCTATTGGTGGGTAGGTTGGATTATTGGTTGGTTTGTTGGTTGATTGTTGGGTTTAGTAGTTTATTAGTTTATTTATGGATTGTTTATTTGGTTTGTTGGTTGGTGGGTAGGTTGGATTAGTGGTTGGTTTGTTGGTAAATTGGTTAGTGGGTTGATTTATTTGGTTTATTTATTAATTGTTTATTTGTTTTGTTGGATGGGTTGGATTAGTGGTTGATTTGGTGGTAAATTGATTAGTGGGTTGGTTTATTTATTAATTGTTTATTGGTTTGTTGGGTGGTTGGTGGATGGGTTGGATAATTGGCTGGTTTGGTGGGTTGATTTAGTTGGTTTATTTATTAATTGTTTAGGGTGGGAGGGTATTTGGTTGGTTTATCAGTTGGTGGGTTGGTTAGTGGGTTGGTTGTTTGAACAAAATATTGGGTTGCCTGATTATATGATTTGATGATTGTTCATTGGTTGGTTTATTGGTGAGTAGGTTGGATTATTGGTTGGTTTATTGGTCAATTGTTGGGTTTTTTAGTTGGTTTATTTATGGATTGTTTATTTGGTTCATTGGTTGGTGGGTAGGTTGGATTAGTGGTTGGTTTGTTGTTAATTTGGTTAGTGGGTTGATTTAGTTGGTTTATTTTTTAATTGTTTATTTGGTTTGTTAGTTGGTTTGTTGGATGGGTTGGATTAGTCATTGGTTTGTTGTTAAATTGGTTAGTGGGTTGATTTAATTGGTTTATTTATTAATTGTTTATTTGGTTTGTTGGTTGTTTGGAGGATGGGTTGGATTAGTGGTTGGTTTGTGGGTAAACTGGTGGGTGGGTTGATTAGTTGGTTTGTTTACTAATTATTTATTTGGTTTGTTGGTTGTTTGGTGGATGGGTTGGATTAGTGGTTGGTTTGTGGGTAAACTGGTGGGTGGGTTGATTAATTGGTTTGTTTACTAATTGTTTATTTGGTTTGTTGGTTGTTTGGTGGATGGGTTGAATTAGTGGTTGGTTTGTGGGTAAACTGGTGGGTGGGTTGATTAGTTGGTTTGTTTATTGATTGTTTATTTGGTTGGTGGGTCAGTTGGGTAATTGGGTGGTAAATTGGTGAATTGGTAGGTGGGTTGGTTAGTGGATTGGTTGTTTGAACTAAAGGTGCTGTGCTTGCCTGTCAACTCAGAAAATTACATGTGTGCAGTCAAGAGTGGGAATCAAGTCTTTCTTGAGGGACACCAGAGCAAATGGGTGTGTGTGTGTGTGTGTGTGTGTGTGTGTGTGTGTGTCATCTGTAAATAAATTTATTGCAGATTTAGTGTCTGTGGCTGTGTGTGGGTGGATGGGTGCAGGACTGAGTAAATGTATGTCACTGCAGGGTCTGTTACAGAAAGAACTGCATTTGTAAATGGTTCTGTAAAAAGCATATAAAGCTGAACTGCTCACTGGCATCACACTCAGTGCGCAACAACCTGCCTGACCTCAGCCTCGCACCACTTGCAAATGAGTCGCTTTCATCTGCCAAACACTCGCGTAATATCATCACATAAAACCTCGGCTGATTTACGCGCACAGGCGGATTTCTGTCATTAAGTCTGAAAGGAGTTTATTTAAGATGGCACAGTAAAAAGCTCCGGGAAACATTCATGTAAGGTCATCAGAGTTGAGAGTGTGAGTTCACCACACAGATTTACCCATGATTCCTGGCTCTCGTGGGCCTACACACACTGTGTCCTTTTACATTGGCTTTAAAGTAAAACGACTGAGCAAGCAAGAGAAAGGGAAGCGAGAGAGAAGGACAGAGAGAGTGAGAAAGAGATGAAAGTTCCCTCTGTAAGTAGGTGTAGGTAGCTGCATTAGATTTCATGTTCAGCATGTACCCCCCTACATCCTACTGTGCACTTAAAAGAGAGGAAAAAATACAAGGCAAACGAGAAGAGAGAGAAAAAGAGTGATAGCAGATTCTGGGCATTTATAGACTTTGTGACTCTGAAATCCCACTGAAAGCTTTCGCGAGTGACAAGCAACTCTTTCTCTCTCTGTAATGGCCTACGCCGAGGGACTGTTACTATGGGAACGAGGCACAAAAAGACACCAGCTCGGCTAAAAGTGTCTCTTTCTGAAGAATCACAAGACCTGCTGAAGCTCGGTGTGGAGCTGCAAGTGCGTGAGTCAGAGACAGCAGAAACGGGGCTTGGTTTAGCTGGGGGATGCATGGATGCATAGATTGATGGATAGATTGATGGATGGATGGATGGATGGATAGATGATTGATGGATAGAGCAGTAGATGGAGCTGAGAAATGCTCAGGAATTCCTTAATGCATCCATTTCCTCTGAGATTCTTTATAGCGTTCTTTACGGCAGTCTTTCATTTGCTTCTTCCACTAGAAGCTATTTGTCAGTTTCCATCAGGAATACAATGGAAACCAAAGCTGAAGCAGCTCTGAACCAGAAAACATTTTGCACTAGATATAAAACGTGTTCAGGACTGCGCAAAATCAGAGACCACCCTGTCGTCTATTTAACAGTAAAAACAGCCATTAAGTACAGCATCCAGGAAAAAAAAAGCAGAAAACATATATTTAACAAGAACGCCTCAGCAACCTAATATAACATCAGATGTTTCAGTATTCACTGTGTCCACTTTATACCTTTGTTATAGCCTCCACTCTTTTCAGGAAACACACTTTCACTCCAAATTGAGACTTTCCACAACACAGTTGTCCAATTTTTCTGTTCCAGCACAAATGATCTTTTTCGTGTGTATTTCCTTTTCCTGTCAGCTACACATCCTTTCAGACTCGGTTCTTCTCACAGTGGAAGAATGGACAGACACACCTGTGGATGTTTTCAGGTCTGAATCCAGAGTGGAGCTTGATTTTCTCCTCTCTCTCAGAGATGAAAGCTTTAAGTGCTGTTTATCTGATACTATATGTACTATAAAATATGACAACTTCATTGGCAAGAGCTTTGACCTGTACCTCTGTCTCTTTTGCCATCAATGGTTTCTGTGTTAATGACATAATGATATATAATTATCATAATACTATGTGCATGGACTTTTGACCCTTTGACCTCTTGTGAAGTATGAGAGCGATGTAACTCCGCCAACCTGAATGAGATTAGAAATTAGATTAGAACACCTACTTTGTGCTTCCACCCACTGGCCACTTTATTAGAAACACCTACCTTGTACTTCCACCCACTGGCCACTTTATTGGAAACACCTATCTTGTTCTTCCACTTGCTGGACACTTTATTAGAAACATCTTCCTTGTGTTTCCACTCGCTGGCCACTTTATTAGAAACACCTACCTTGTTTTTCCACTCACTGGCCTCATAGATTTGCTATATACGTGAGCACCCACAGTAGTGCACCCTGAGGCTCAGCTGCAGTGCTTTGTATCTCTGTATCTCTCCCATTTGAATGCAGCTTTTAAAAAGGAGAACTATGAATAAATCAACAAGCAGTGAACTAATAGTAAATGGATACAAATATTTATTTAGGGCCAAATGTATTTATTTAGGAGCTAATACATGTGATTAGCTGAAACCAATAAATATTCATTTTGACATGCCAGATAAAATTACAACATGCCGTTGTCATTGCTAGCAATAAGAAAGACATTTGAAGGTGAAGCTCAGGTCTGAAGTGCACACAATAAAGTCATTTGAGAAATGTTGTTGTTGATGGACCACCTGTTGTAGAGCCTCTGCCATTAACAATCAGAGCACAAGATAAGCAATCAAGGTAGAGAGAGAGAGAGATTTAGTCCTCTCAGCTGAATGAATGGACTGATTGCAGAGAAGCAGAAAACTGCAAAACAAGTAGCATTTTTATTTTCCTGCTACTTGAATGAAGAGACATTTTGGCAGCCTGCACAGGTAAAAGCTGAAGACATTTGGTAATAATTTAATGATAAAAAATACAATTGTGTAAAAATCTGTTCATTTTGTTTTTATTAATCCAGTGCTAAGATAACATGCTCATCATATTGTATGTTAGCAGTAAGCCACAGATATTGGCTTAGCTTTTCTGTGTGTTTTAATGTCAGCTCTAGGCTAATTAAAGTTATTTTAAGCTTTTAACAGTCATGTGAGTAACATCCTTTACTTTGTACATCTCAATTTTTAAGTACGCTTTTATTTGGAAGCTTTTGTTATAGGCCTGTTAGCTTGTTAGCAGCTTAGCTTTCTGTTGACCTGCTCACTCTATTCCAGTTATGCAGCATATAAAGTATAAACCAGTTAAAGAGAGACTGTTATCAGTGACCAGTGATGTTCAGTTGGCTGTTCTTCATCTGGTTGGCTTTTACGTGCAAGGAAACAATAACAGCTGAGCTTTATCGAGCAGTGATTATGAAGCCACGTTCATATGTCCACTGAAGCTCTCAAGGGGTTTGCGCTGAAAACATTCCTGAGTCATTCTATGGAACCGTCCCTTTTCGTGTGCCTAGCATTTACCGAGATGTTATACTTGAAAAACATGTTAGTTACAATTTATTTATATTTTAAGAATTACACCTTCTTGAGCCATACTGTCACGATCGGCCCCTCCCAGTCCTGTCCATGTGTTCGTTACTGTCACGATCGGCCCCTCCCAGTCCTGTCCATGTGTTCGTTACTGTCACGATTGGCCCCTCCCAGTCCTGTCCATGTGTTCATTACTGTCACGATCGGCCCCTCCCAGTCCTGTCCATGTGTTCGTTACTGTCACGATCGGCCCCTCCCAGTCCTGTCCATGTGTTCGTTACTGTCACGATTGGCCCCTCCCAGTCCTGTCCATGTGTTCGTTACTGTCACGATTGGCCCCTCCCAGTCCTGTCCATGTGTTCGTTACTGTCACGATCGGCCCCTCCCAGTCCTGTCCATGTGTTCGTTACTGTCACGATTGGCCCCTCCCAGTCCTGTCCATGTGTTCGTTACTGTCACGATCGGCCCCTCCCAGTCCTGTCCATGTGTTCGTTACTGTCACGATTGGCCCCTCCCAGTCCTGTCCATGTGTTCGTTACTGTCACGATTGGCCCCTCCCAGTCCTGTCCATGTGTTCGTTACTGTCACGATTGGCCCCTCCCAGTCCTGTCCATGTGTTCGTGTTTTGGTTTAGTCCATGTGCGTTTGTTTTGGTATCTGTAGTCCTGCCCCTCGTTTTGTAACTCCGCCCCTGATTGTTTTCACCTGTCCCTCGTTTTCTCTGTATACTTAAGCCCTGTGTTTGCCCCTTGTGTTGGCCGGTCTTTATGTAACGTGGAGCGAGGAGGCGGACACATGTGCTGAGATAAGCAAGATTTATTAGGGGCAAATCCAGGGTCGTGGTCAAAACAGTCCAGGTTCATATAGCACAGCACAGACAGATGGGGACAGACATGACAAAAACCAGAATCAACACAACAAACGGAGACCGAGACATCAAACACAGACCGGCCAACACAAGGGGCAAACACAGGGCTTAAGTATACAGGGAAAACGAGGGACAGGTGAAAACAATCAGGGGCGGAGTTACAAAACAAGGGGCAGGACTACAGATACCAAAACAAACGCACATGGACTAAACCAAAACACGAACACATGGACAGGACTGGGAGGGGCCAATCGTGACAGTAATAAACACATGGACAGGACTGGGAGGGGCCAATCGTGACACATACATTTAGAAATACTGGTTTTTAAATCAATGCCAGGCACCGCAGAAGTGCTCATCCTCACCATCGTGTGTAAAGGGTGAGGCCATATTTTGAACATGTTTTTCTGCAATTGTACCTGCAATCATGTATACAAGACTGTGAAATATGTGATTTAAATTACACAAATGGCAAATAAGTGCTATAAAATATATTATCAAAGTTGCGGAGTCATGTCACTGGTGTTACTGCATAACAAAAGATCTCTTATTTTCAAAAAAAACAATCACACTGATAACATCACTTGACTTCCTTTTACCTGTTTCCTTAAGAACTATAAAGAAAAGCACATGGTCTGTGTCTTTCAGTGATCAGACATTTTCTAATTTAGCTCATGATTTCGTATGAAGTGAAAAAATAGAATATAAATGGATTAAATTAAATATTTTATTGGATATTCCATGAATGACAACATGTGGTTTGATGCTCTGATGTAGCCGTTTTGAAAGATGCATTTCATTAAAAACGTCACTGGTGTTACCTTTCTTATGCACAACACCAGTGATTCCTACGAAAGGATTTTTAGAAAATAGCAGAAAAATGTCATGTTTAAATGTGTTTGAACAAGTAAACATAAGGTAATAATATGAATTTTGCAAAGAGTTTGATCTTGTATTTGGTGAATATCAACTTAAAATGAAAGATTTGTATAATATGGCCCCTGTTTTCGAAATTCACTCATGCTTAAATTAGTCAATGAATCATTTGCTTATGGTAATTAAATTTAACAAAAAGAAATGATTAATCGTGGAATAATTACTCAGAAATACAAAGCTTGATTAGAACAACCCACAGGGTCTTCTAGGCCTTTTTTGTTCATTATTTCACAGAATCATCATGCTAGTTGTATTTAAACTCTGGACTTATTATATAATGCTTAATACATCCAATGAAAAAATGATACAGCCAAGCGAGCTCTCTCATCTCTCATCTCTCATTGATTCGAGCTTCTGGATTGAAGGCCTTACATGTTAGGTTCTGCCAACATAAGTAGGAAGTGACAGAGCAATCAAGCCATCACAATTTTACAAAAGGTCACTCTAGGTATCCTGGATATTCTAGATACGGCACTGAGGGTGAAAACAAGCTGCAGTCTAACCAGGTTCCAGGTGGTTGTCAGGAAAGGAGGAATGGCTGCATCCCAATTCCAGGGTCTTTACTGATTATACAACCCCAATTGAAATTATACAACCTACCTGAAAAAGGTGGGATGCTGTGTAAAATGTAAATAAATGTAAATAAAAACAGAATGCAATGGTTTGCAAATCTCATAGACCCATATATTGTTCAGAGTAGAACATAGAACACATATCAGATGTTGAAAGTGAGACATTTTACCATTTCATGAAAAACATTGACTCTCTTAGAAATTGATGGCAGCAACGCATCTCAGAAAAGTTGGGACAGGACCACGTCTACTGCTGTGTAGCATTCCCTCTTCTTTTAATAGCCTGTAAACATCTGGGAAGTGAGGAGACCAGTTGCTAGAGTTTTGGGAGAGGAATGTTGTCCCATTCTTGTCTGACATGGGATTCGAGCTGCTCGGTAGTCCTGGGTCTTATTTGGCTGATTTTTTTGTTTCATGACATGCCAAATGTTTTCTATTGGAGAAAGGTCTGGACTGCAGGCAGGCCAGTTCAGTACCCATCATTACTGTTCTTCTGTGAAGCCATGCTGTTGTGATGGATGCAGTATGTGGTTTGACGTTGTCTTGCTGAAATATGCAAGGCCTTCCCTGAAGGAGACGTCATGATGGCAGCATGTGTTGCCTAAAGCTGCATATTTCGTTCGCCATTGATGGTTGGTATAGTGTAGTGGTTAACACTGCCTTCTACACTGTAGACTGGGGTTCAGTCCCCCACCAGGGCAAGCCCCCTACACTATACTAATAAGAGTCCTTGGGCAAGACTCCTAACACTATCTTGGCCTACCTATGTAAAATGATCAAATTGTAAGTCGCTCTGGATAAGAGCACCAGCCAAATGCAAAAAGTGTAAAATGTAGTGGTGCCTTGACAGATGTGCAAGACGCCTTTACCATGCTCCACCATACTGTCATGGATGCTGGCTTTTGAAATTGTGTGTTAATAGCAAGCTGGGAGGTCTTTACACTGGAGAATGAAGTGTCAATTATTTCCTAAAAGAATTTCAAATTTTGATTCATCTGACCACCGGACACTTTTCCTCTTCTCCTCGGTTCGCTTAGAGGAAGTGTCTCCAGGTAACTGAGGTTGAGGTTGTGTTCATTTACTGTTGCTTTAAGAGGCCCACTAGCATCTTATTGTGAGTGTTGTGTAAAATGCTCTGTCTCTGATTGCGAGCATTAAGTTTTATCATTCTTTCCTCGTCGCTGCTCTGTCATTCCTGCCAAAGTGGTCATCACACGAGCAGAGTCTGTGCGTATGCAGGGCGTTTCATCTGATTACACGCCTCTGATTGTGCAAGGTCATCTGCCGTCACTTCATATCCGTCAGAAGTGTCCGCCGTTACTGCCTGCCGCAGTCAGGCCTGAATATCAATGTGGCTTTATGCCATTAGGGCCCATTTGAATGCAGAGCGAGCTGTGGTGGGGGAATAAAAGAACGACAGACAGAAAAGGAATAAAACACCCGCTCGCACACTGCAGGAGCCAACGATACTCTGACACTGCAGCACAAATACAGACTAAGTACATCACATTAAAATTAAGAAAGTCTAAGGGAAGCTTGTGTGTGTGAGAAAGAAAAGAAGAAGAAAAGACCGAAAGTAATAAAGAAAGATTAATGAAAGAAAGATGGAAAATAGGACGGGTAGTGCTGAAACAAAAAGTAAAAAATAAACAAAACTGCTTGTTGTATGCAGAAGAGTAAGAAAGAAACAAATAAGGTAAGAAAGAAAGAAAGAAAGAAAGGCAGGAAGAAAGAAACACAAAAAAGCAGACAAGCAATAAAGGATGCGAAATGTCAAAAAACGTTTAGATGAATAGCAGAAACATATAGAAAGAGAAGCAAAGGAAGAAATAAAAAGTGCAAAAATTCATGAATCCATTTTTCGAGGACCTTTTCAACTTATATTTATGTTTTTTGTTACTGTGCCTTTAAGACTGATGTATGTAAATGAGCTCTGTTGTGACTAGCTGGCCTCATACTGGGCTGAAACACTGCTTATAACTTCAGTGTGAATGGGCATGGCTAAACAGGCTTTATAGGTGGGAAGTATGTAAGGAAGTAGCGTTATCCGTGAATCAGCCTCAGTGCGTGAATCAAATGCCAGTCTACTTTAACACTAATAAATGTTTCAGTGGGGATCCAATGAAATGACAGCGTTCACCAGCTCGCAAGCCAATGACTGCGCTCGTAGCTGGAGTTTGAGGTTGGGCAGTGAGTGCCCTGCTCCCCCTACTGACCAAACTTTATAGTGTTAAAATGACCACCGTTGGACAGAGTAACGTGAAATAAACTAAACGTCTTAGTGTTTTTAAGGTGGCTAAATGATGTGATTATTTTCATAACATATTTTAATGCTCTTTTATTGCAAGGCATGATGCTGCTGTGCTCTCTGGGTTTTGTATTGTTTGTTTTTAGGTGGTGTCAGTAGTTAAAACAAGCACAGTGTAATGTGTCTTTAAACATGGAACTGTTGCAGCATTGTTAATACCAATGTACATGTAAAATAAAACTTTTGTACTAGATGTCCATGAATGATTAGTATTATTGTTATTTTCTATTTGTATTCTTATTATTGGTATTTTTTATATATATATATATATATATATATATATATATATATATATATATATATATATATATATATATATATATATATATATATGAAATGAGTTGCGCTCATTTTACAACCATGCCGATCATGACCTTGCGATTATGTGGCAGTAGGCAACTTATATGAATAAGAAACATTAAAATAAGCTCTTTATCAATTTAGTGTAGACTGCAAGAACTGGAGAGTGGAAGGTTTAAAACTTTAACATTGTTTACAGATTATATTCAACTCTGTAAATAAACCTGGTTTTAACTGATACAGGCCCTTTAAGAGAACTATCTGCAGATCTGCAGTGGGTTATTAAAGTCGGTTCCTCCATTAGGGAAATGAAAAGGGAGTGTGGTTTGCGGGTTAATTGAATGTTTCGGGGCTTTGTGGAAGGAGCAGTGAGTTAGATGCACTAGCAGAGTTTAATGAAAACCAAACCCAGCTCATGATTCACTGCTCAGCAAAATCAATTCATTTAGTCACTCGCCAGCTCTGCGTTATTTAATGCTTGTCACAGCGCGCTGCCCAGAGCATTTAATCTCTCACAGAGAGAGAGAGAGAGAGAGAGAGGTGATGTCCAGTGCTAAATAGTGCTAAACCTGCCCTCCTTGACTGTTATGTTGTGAAAGATATTGGATTTAATATAGCAGAACTACTGTATATGAAGTCTGAAATCGTATCTGCTTAGTCACCATGACAACTTAAGATCAAATGTAGGATATAACAGAATAACAGCTCCCAAATTCTTAATCTTACTTCCAAATAAGAAATATTACAGAAGCATCCTAACTAGGCAAACTTGCCCTGACTTTATAACAAACTCCTACTCAGTCATTTGCTTAGTATATGTAACATAACAATTGATTATCCACCTTGATTGAGTAGTTTAGGATTTACTATCTTGAGATAAGATTAGATAGAATTCCTAAATTAACATTGGTATCTATAATATGAATTTTGAGTTTGATCTTGAAACTTAAAAGTAAAGATTGATATAATATGGCCCGTTTTCAAAATTCACTCATGCTTAAATTGGTCAATGAGTAATTTACTTATGGTGATTAAATTTAACAAAAAGAAATGATTAATCGTGGAATAATTACTCCGAAATACAAAGCTTGATTAGAACAACCCACAGGGTCTTTTTTAGTTCATTATTTCATAGAATTATCAGAGATAGAGATATCAGATAACAGAGCAATCAAGCCATCACAGTTTTACAATAGGTGATGAGAAAAAAGGTCACTATAGGTCTTCTGGATGTTCTAGACATGGCACTGAATGTGAAAACAAGCTGTAGTCTAACCAGGTTCCACATAGTTGTTAGGAACGGAGGAATGGCTGCATCTCAGTGCCAGGGTCTTTACTGAGTCACTGTTAAACTGAAATATACAATCCCAATTCTGAAAAAGGTGGGATGCTGTGTAAAATGTAAATAAATGTAAATAAAAACAGAATGCAATGATTTGAAAATCTCATAGACCCATATTTTATTCAGAGTAGAACATAGAACACATATCAGATGTTGAAAGTGATACATTTTGCCATTTCAAACACTGACTCTCTTAGAAATTGATGGCAGCAACGCATCTCAGAAAAGTTGGGACAGGACCACGTCTACTGTTGTGTAGCATTCCCTCTTCTTTTAACAGCCTGTAAACATCTGGGAAGTGAGGAGACCAAATGCGAGTTTTAGGAGAGGAATGTTGTCCCATTCTTGTCTGACATGGGATTCGAGCTGCTCGGTAGTCCTGGGTCTTCTTTGTCAGATTTTCTGCTTCATGACGTGCCAAATGTTTTCTATTGGAGAAAGGTCTGGACTGCAGGCAGGCCAGTTCAGTACTCATCATTACTGTTCTTCTGTGAAGCCATGCTGTTGTGATGGATGCAGTATGTGGTTTGGCATTGTCTTGCTGAAATATGCAAGGTCTTCCCTGAAAGAGACGCCTGGATGGCGGCATGTGTTGACAAAAGCTGTATATTTAATTCAGTGTTAATGGTGCCTTGACAGATGTGACACCTATGCCATGTGCACTTATGCTCCACCATACTGTCATGGATGCTGGCTTTTGAAATTGTGTGCTAATAGCAAGCTGGGAAGTCTTTACTCTGGAGGATGCAGTGTCCATTATTACAAAGAATTTAAAATTTTGATTCATCTGACCACCAGACACTTTTCCACTTCTCCTCGGTCCATTTTAAGTGAGCTTGGGCCTAGAGAAGGTGGCTGCGTGTCTGGATCCTGTTTATATATGGTTTCTTCTTTGCATCATACTTGCATTTGTGGATTTCACAGCAAACTGTGTTCACAAATAATGATGTCTGGATGTGTTTCTGAGCCTATGCAGTGATTTCTAGTACAGTGTCATGCCTGTTTTCAATGCAGTAGCATGTGAGAGCCTAAAGATCACAAGCATCCAGTATTGATTGTCAGCCTAGTCCCTTGAGTACAGGGATTCTGCAGATTCTCTGAATCTTTTGATGATATTATGTACTGTAGACGGTGGAACATCCAAAGTCTTCGAAATTTTACATTGAGGAACATTTTTCTGAAATTGTTCCATAATTGTTAGATGCAGATTTTCACTGTTTGGTGAACCTCTGCCCATCTTTGCTTCTGACAGACTCTGCCTCTCTGAAATGCTCTGTTTATACCCAGCCATGTGAGTTAGTTGCAGCCATGTGAGTTAGTTACTGCCTCAGCTGTTTTTATTAGTATAACTTTTTTTTTTTTGTTGCCTGTCCCAACTTTTTTGAGATGCGTTGCTGCCATCAAGTTCTAAATGAGTTAACGTTTTTCATGAAATGGTCAAATGTTTGACTTTCAACATCTGATATGTGTTCTATGCTGTATTGTGAATAAAATATGGGTCTATGATATTTGCAAATCATTGCATTCTGTTTTTATTAAAATTCTCTTAATGTCTTTCAGTCTCGTAAGTCATGTTAAAGCTTTCAATAAGGGTTGTAGATCATCATAAACCTGTGAATTCTTCCTCACATCTTAGTGCCTTTAGAGATGTCTGATGTAAAAAAAAAAAAAAAAAAAAACCTTAGGCTGCTGCATGCCGACTGTCATGTATGTCCTCTGAGACAGACTTTGTAGAAGTTTCTGTTTCATTTAACATTTACAGACAGCTGCTCTTTGAAAGTATGCCTCCATACTGCCTCTGTGGACTCGCACCAGAACAACCAAACCCTATAGTGAACCAGTAATATCTGTGCAATAGCAGCAGGACTGTCACAATTACTAGATTAAAATCAGTTTAATAGCTTTTGATGAATCAGATCTGAGTCATGATGGTGTTTTTTCTGGAGACTCAAAGTCTTTTATCTTGAGGAATGATGGTGATTCTGACACAGACGGCTGGGGCTATCCTAAAATGTACCCTGAAATGTACCCGCCTAGTGCTAATTAACATATATTTGCATGTTGGTCAGTTAGAAAAAGAAAACTGGAAAATGAAAAGTGAATCTCCAGCAGGTGGCGGTGATGTTCGTTTTCATTTTCCTTTTCATTCTGACAGTTAAAGCGCGTCCATGATGAAAACGGAATCACAGATGGTCACTTTGCTGTTGATTTATCAATTTTGCATTTTCATAGCCGATCACTATGAAAAAGAAATAAGAAAGTAAACTTTGCATTTTGATTTTAGTTTTGACATGTATTCTGTGTTTCATGAAGCAAAGCCAAAGCCAAAGTGAAGTTTGTGTTTTCTTTTGTCTGTTAGCGTTTTCATTTTAGATTTGGCTATGAAAAAACAGAATAATGACTAAAAGGAAATGACAAATTCAATTTATTTTTATTTTTGTCACAAACAAGATGTTCAAGATGGCGCCCACTGTGGCAGATGTCTTTGTGTGTTCCTCCTGCAATCGACGCTATTTATTACTTATTTTAACTGTAGTATTTATTTTAAATGTACAGAACATCTACAACGGTTAGTTACAGTAGAGAGGCACTCCTGGAGATTGATAAAGTTCATTATGAACTTACCTTTTGCCTCTCAGACTTCAACTTTCTTATACGCCCGCATTCCACCAGCACCAGCCGGCAAGGCCCAGCAGCGCCGGCCTTGGATGAGCGGTGCTGCCGACGAACAGAGTAGCCAAAGCGGAAGCAGGGCAAGAGAGGTGGGCTACATGCTAGGCTAAAGGCTAAGGCTACATGGCCACCGCTACCTAGCCTGCTGCTAGCTAATGTTCACTCCCTTGAAAACATGCTGGATTAGTTGAGGACCAGAATAACAACTTAGTGTAAGATCAGAGAGTGCTGTGCTCTTATCCTCACGGAAACCTGGCTCTCAGACAGCACACCAGACTCAGCGATCCAGTTGGAAATGCACTCTGTCCACCGAGGGGACCGCACAGCAGCGTCAGGGAAGAACAAAGGCGGCGGTGTCTGCATCTACGTGAACAACAGAACACTACGTGAACAACTACGTGTACAGACGTAAACACTGTTGAAAAACATTGTTCAGCTGACTTACAGCTGCTGATGATGAAGTGCAGAGCCTTTTATCTGCCTAGAGAGTTCAGCTCTGTGTTTATTCTGGCTACTTACATCCCTCCACGTGTGAACTCGGCCACGGCGCTAGGGCTGCTGCATGACACCATCAGTAAACAAGAGACCGCGCACCCGGACGCCATGTTCATTGTGGCTGGTGACTTCAACCACTGCAACCTGGGGACTGGGGACTGTCCTCCCCAAGTACCATCAGCACGTGAGCTTTCCGACGAGGGAGAGTAACATACTCAACCAAGTTTACAGCAACGTGAGGGGGGCCTACAGGGCAGTGCCCTGGCCACACTTCAGACAGTCCGACCACATATCCATGTTCCTCTACCCAGCATACAGACACCTCCTCAAGCAAGCATTTCCAATGAGTAAGACTATAAAAGTTTGGAATGAAGAAACTGACTTAGTGCTTCAGGACTGCTTTGACAGTACAAACTGGGATCTGCCCAGAACTGCTGCTATGAGAGAGGACTGTACTGTTGATCTAGATGATGTTTCTGGAGTAACAGGCTACATCAGCAGCTGCATTGAAAGCATTGTCCCTACAAAGCGCTGCAGAAAATACCCCAACCAGAAACCCTGGATATACAGTGAAGTTCGATCCATGCTACGTGCTCGCCATGCTGCATTTCTCAGGCAACACTGGAGATTACAAAAGGTCCAGATATGACCTGCATAGATCTATCAGAGAGGCCGAAGAGAGGCTGAAGTTGGAAGGCTACTACACCACCGCGGACTCCAGGCGCATGTGGCAAGGACTACAGCACAACCCCAACTACCAACAGATGAGCAAGTTGAGTGGTTGATGAGGTTGTGTGGTCACAACCAAGCCACACTACACTACCTGATGAGCTAAATGAGTTTTATGCTCGCATCGAGGCCTTCAACTCTGGCCGACCGAGAGACATTATGGTCACACAGAACACATCACTCACTGTGACATCAGTGGATGTGTGTAGGACCTTGAAGAGAATAAACCCACTGAGAGCAGCCGGCCCAGACAACATCCCTTGGCATGCACTCAGGACTTGCTCATCAGAACTGGCTGATGTGTTTGTGGACATATTCAATCTGTCCCTCGCGCAAGTTTTTGTGCCATCCTGCTTCAAGTCCACCACCATCATACCCCTCCCAAAGAAATGCATTGTGACCTGCCTAAATGACTATCGCCCTGTTGCACTCACCCCAATCCTGATGAAGTGCTTCGAGAGAATAGTCATGACTCACATCCAGGAGACCATTCCAAACACTATAGACCCTCTTCTATTTGCATACTGTCGGAACAGGTCCACAGACGACTCAGTGAACACTGCCCTTCACACAGCCCTCACACACCTGGAGGGCAAGGACACGTATGTCAGAATGCCCTTCATTAACTACAGCTCAGCATCCCACACAAACTCTCAGAAAAGCTCCTCATCCTCATAACTGGGTGCTAAACTTTCTATCAGAGTCGGCAGCCGCACAACCAACACAAGAACAGTGAGCACAGGGGTCCCCCAGGGCTATGTGCTCAGCCCCCTTATGTACACAGTCTTCACTTATCACTGTGTAGCCTCCCAGAACAACACCAGCATCATCAAGTTTGCTGATGATACTACAGTTGTTGGACTGATCACTGGTGGGGACGAGACAGCGTACAGGAAGGAGGTGGCTGAGCTGGTGGCCTGATGGCATAACAACAATCTTTCCTTGAATGCAGACAAGACCAAGGAAATTATTGTTGATCCAAGGAGGAAGCGGGAGCTGCACACACCCCTGTACATTGGTGAGACTGAGGTGGAGAGGGTGAAAACCTTCAAATTCCTCAGCAATATTGTTTGTATCTATTACTTGCACAGAACAATATTGTTTACTGTTTACATGTGTTACTTGATGCACTTTATGAACAGCTGCTCTACATATTTGCACATTCAAGATTCAAGAGTTTTATTGTCATGTGCACAGCAGAACAGGCATTTGCACTGTACAATGAAATTCTTACTTTGCTGTTCCTCCATTCACCATATATACTCTTAAGAGAATAAAAAAAAGAAAATATAAGAAAAGCTCTAAAAACAGCAGTAAAAGGTAAAAGCAAAAAGTGTACAGTATGTGCAAAGTTGAAATAAAATTAAAGTTACATGTGCGAATAAGTGTAGCAGCTGTTCATATGCACATGTAACTTTAATTTTATTTCAACTTTGCATATACTGTACATTTTTACTTTTACTTTTTACTACTGTTTTTAGTTATTCTTATATTTTCTTTTTTTATTCTGTTAAGATTATATTTGGTGAATGGAGCAACAAGAAAGTAAGAATTTCATTGTACAGTGTAACTACCTGTTCTGCTATGCATATGACAATAAAACTCTTGAATCTTGAAAACGGCCCGCGCTCATGTGAAAAATGAAATTGCAAATGAAGGCATTTCATTTTCAATTTTGGCAGGACAATTGCGCAGATGTTTGGAAAAAGAAATGGGAAAAAGAGGTTTGCATTTACATTTTGTTTTCATTTTCATTTCCTTTTTGGCTAGATTTGCCTCCCAAGAGCCATAGTTTTTGGTGTGTGATGTGGTGCTTCTCCAAAGTTACATAATGCTATAGCAGATGTTCTGGGCCAAGAGTAGCAATGACAGTGATGCCATTCTCACTATTAGTCAGTGTACCATCAGAATGATTTTGAAGCTGTTATTTTAAGGCAAAATGTTACATAACGTTGCTTTATGTATGACAAGTATTGTTGTAATAATTATTCGCAAAACTAAAATATAATATGTAGGTCAAGCTCTGACAGCGCAGCTCAAATGGTCAAATCGGGCAAATGATAGCTAGCAATGTTTATATTTTCAGCATAAGTCGATGTGAAATGTTGCACTTTTTGATCGTATGGAATGAAGTTGAAGCCATCATATCTCAGACAAAGAAAACCTAAACAATAACCAAGAGAAAAAGAAACAAAGAAAATACTGTAGTGAGTAGCTAGAGCTTTACATCTGCAGGAATGGAAAATGAGTAACTATCTTACTTCAGTGCTGTACAATTAGAGGTCTTTTCAAAAGAAGCTTTGAAGCATTTACATTTACTTTCTTCAGCCTGATATCCAGCACACAGTAGCTGACAAACATCAGCCATCTTATTAGATGAGTCAGGAAAAATGATTGACGCTAGGTTTCCTGAAAGCATCTTAGCACAAAGATGACTCTTAAATGGTAGAGAGAGAATCAAACTGAACAGTTAAAATGATCTTTACAGGATGCTTTTGGGAAACTAGGCCCTGATTGGTGAGTAAGTGGCCATTCGTATGGGCCATGACTTGCTAAAGATTGGGAACCCCTGGGCTAGACAGCTAACAGGCTAACAGACTGCTCCAGTAATTTTCAGTTTGGCTTCAGTATTGCAGCACTAAGTGTGAGGCTGCGATGGTATATGACCCGTATGTGCATCCAACATTGCCATGGTGATATGGCCACCGAAAATCAATGATGATCTCTGGTTACTTTAATTTAAAGTGAATTTTTTAAACTTTCTGCATAATTAAGTTGTTAGGGTATATACAAAATCACTCGGAGTGGTTTAGTGTGAAGTGCTTCATGCTACAGAAACTTTCTGAATTGGAATTATTCACAGTGATGGTGAGGGGAATAAGATGTCCACCTCTAAAAGCTCCCTCACAGAAGTTTCTTACATGAAATGGCCTAATGCCTGAAACACTGTTTCATGTGCTTTATTTCCTACAACCTTCAATATTACATATAAAAACTCAGAAGACACGTGTAGGTTCACTGGCTCAATGGCTGTATTTGTCTTGTAGACATTGCAACCCCTCCTATCAAGACCACTGTAAAGACATCAGACGTCTGTAAGGTTCTCTACAATAAACCACTTCACATCAACCACTCTGAATAAATAGAGAGATGATACAAGAGCTCAGCACCTTTGGATTTATCCAGTGTAATAAGAGCACAAGAGGACTTTAACATATTTACTGACATCGAAGGACTGAACAGTCAGAAACCTTAGTGTAGGGCAGCCTGGCTTCCAACTGAGGAGTGCTAAGCCCTTAGGTCACTTTGTAGCTAAACCCCTGGTGGACAGAATACTTAACAACTTGACATGGTTTGAGGCAAGTGTTTAATAATGTAGGCGTGCATTATAAACCTAAGTTTAGTGTCTTGAAGCCTACATTAAACTAAATTGTAATTCACTGCAATTAAATTGCAACAAACTGCAGTTCATTTAAAACAGCTGCAACAGTTGCAAGTGTCTTAACTTGTGGAAGAAGTTTAATGAAAAAGCCAAACAAGAAGCTGATAATGTATCACATACTGTTAAACCCTTTATTTCACTGGATTAATGGGCAAGGAAATAAAACAGAAGATGGTATATTGGGAGGTTGAACTGGAGTCAGTGTGAAAGTCAGTGTGAAATGTTGCTCTTTTTGCAACATTTCATGGATACCTGCCTCATATCTGATTCAGCATTGGTGGTTTTTCATTTTGGCAGTTTGCTGAGCCATGACAACAAACGTGAGTTTTATCAAACCTGCTACATTAATGGCCAACAGCTGACAGCTGTTAAAACAGCTGAATGTTCCAAAGTTTATTCTTCTTCTAGTCTGATCAGATTCATTTGGGATCAAAAGCAGGGAAATTCTTACAGAACAGACAGATACACGCCTTGATGAACGGGTCATGCTTCTAGGATAGAATGAGTAAGAGACATCAAGTAGGATTTAATCATAATGACTGCTTAAACTTTCATTTTCAATGGCTTAACATGTACAAAAACTCAAATATGCAGAAAATAACCCTAGATAGATAAAGACAAAAATGTAGATATAGATTTTAAAAATGGGAAAAATATAAGATGATTAAAACAATACTGCAAATATGTAAATTACACCTCATGAATGACTTTATATTAAGAATGATACAGTGTGTCAAAAATTATGAACTGCAAATCGGTGTAACCAGTAGAGTAACTGAATGTATTGCTTGCAACTTGATTATGTTTGGATTGCCTCATGTAACGGGCAAGGTGCACAGAAACAGACCATTCTCACACTTGCATGTTTGTTAATGTCTAAATGACTTCCAGTAGCTTTGTAAACAATGGCTGATATTGCACGGAATAAAGGCTGCATTCCTGAGTGCAGCTATAAGATAACCAAACAGGCTTATGTGAGTTTCCACTTGATCAAGTTACAAAAAGGTCATCTTGTCATATGTCACTGTTCACAAGTTAACCCATCAAAAAAGAGCAACATTGAACTGGACAGCCAACGCAGGCACTAAGACACTTTTGGTCACATTTGTTATTTAAAAAGCTCAGCTCGAAGATAAACATTAATTCAGTGGCATATGTACCATCTTGTAGATTGTCATCATAGACATAGACGTTGAGAAACAGATCCCTCAGCACTGTAGGTTAGTTAGTAGTTTACTTTAATGAAGAAATATGATGATGTGTCTCTCTGCTGGTTGTGGTGTTCAGGGCACTTGCTAATGTTACTAATGTTCACGTGGGCTGAGTGGAATGAATTAAACCTGGTGGATTTTTTTCTCCTCCAAAATGAAGCACAATAAGTGCTAGCTTCTCAAGGCCAAACCACATAGAAATACAAGTGTAAATGCACCCAAGACACATTTACAACAGATACAAATCCAATACATGACATATGTGATGCACGTTATTGCTATGTAAATGCAGCTGTCTATCCAAGACATAGTCAACCACCAAAACCCCTCACAGTACAAACAAAAGCCTCTCACAGTACAACCAGAATAACCAGGTGACCTGTCCTGGGTGTTTCTTGCCTTCTACCCAATGACTGCTGGGATAGGGTCCAACTCCCCCTGTGACCCAGAAGGATAAGCGACTTAGACATGGTGTGACTTCTTTGCCTTTGTGGCTGTTCTGGCTCTGTGAATGGCCATTGCCACCATTTTCAAACTAGCATTTTGTTCAGCTGTGCTGAGGCTGAAGGAAGATCTTTGAGGACGCCTGATATCCAGCTGCCTTCCACTGCCACTCTGTTAAACAGTGCGGGCATAAATTTGATAAGGTTACTATTGAAAGCTATTTAGTTGCTGGCGACTCACAATGCACAACTATTTGTATGAAAGTTTAAATGTCTAGGACCCTCATAACTAATCAAAGCAGGTGTATTTGGCGCGGCTAAGTCCTCAAATGCAAAGTAGAGCGTGTGGAAGATGTTAGTTGAAAAACCTAAAAGAGTTTGGAGAAGTTTGGTATGAAGAGTAGTCTTATCTCAGGAAAATCAGTTAATAAATGTTCTGAACTTGTGTTCATTTAGCAGCAAATATGGGCCTAAGTCAATTTCCACTGTCAGAAATAATTACACTAAGGATTTCCATCACAATCCTTCACAAAACAAAACTAATCAATGGGGTTTTTGTAAGCATCTCTCTCTCTCTCTCTCTCTCTCTCTCTCTCTCTCTCTCTCTCTCTCTCATTCCTTTTCATCTTTAAGTGGTCATTTTCCCATCGAAATCAGCAGCGCATTCTTAATGTCGCCCCTTCGCTGTGGAGAATAGTGCAATTATTTTCGCATTTATTATGAAAAAATGGCCCTTTTAAATGCAAATACCCATCGGGCTCTTTCTCCTCTCTGCTTGTACCCTCCAGTCCCACGGGAGGTCGCAATGCTAAGAATCACGGGTAATTGCCTGATTCTCAGACCCTGCCGTTTACCAGAACAAAGCCAAAGATCCGTGTGAAATTACAGCAAACACACCGTGAGTGTAAGGTGATAGCATGCTGTTTTGGCACGGCTCCATTAAGAGCGAGGAAAGGAGCTTCAGGACAATCTAAGTCGTTTTAATGGGCGCTGGTGGGCGGATGAACGTGCAATGCGTAGACGTGCAAACCTCTTGATAATTATCTCCATCAAACATTAGACCCACTTTCTCCCTCCCTAATCTCTCTTTTTCTCTTTTTCACCCCCCAGGGGATCCATTTGGGTTTGAATCTCAAGGTAAATGGCAAAGGCTTTTAACAAGCAGTACACTTTTAATGCATATCCGCTCAGCTTCCTCTTCTGCTACTGTTACATGGAGATTAGACGACACCAACGCACTTAGGACAGCTGAATGTTATTTGAGATATATCAGAGAGGAAAGAGTGGATTTACCAGCCAAAAAGTAGCTAATAACCCTAGTTAGAAGTTTGTTAGTTGGCATTAGAAATACATATCAGCTTACTACTTACTAGCTTAGTTATGGAAATTTATTAGCAGTAGTTAAGTAATAAAGTAATAACTTGTAAATAATTTTATTCACTTGCTATCTGGGCTACAAAGCCACATTAGAAGTTTACTAGCTACCCCAGACAAGAGTAAGGCAGGCCACTGATGGCAAGCAAGCAACGTTTATTCATATTGCGCTTTTTACAACAGGTGTTGTCACAAAGCAGCTTTACAGAACAATCATATTACAGAAAGAAAAGAAAAGAAAATCCAGGTCCAAGCCCCCATGAGCATCGCCAGTGGTGACAGTGACGAGGAAAAACTCCCTAAGAGCAAGAGGAAGAAACCTTGAGAGGAACCAAGACCCAGAAGGGGAACCCGTCCTCCTCTGGTCAACACCAGATAGCAAACAGTATTAGTAAAAAGTATTATAATATTATAGTACAAAGCAGGATAAACAGGTGGGGATGTGGTTAATTTGATTAGTCTATGATTATGCAGCGGCAGCAGCAGCAAGAATTACTAGCCTGCTATTCCAGTTACAGCGTTACAATAGAAGATTACTAGCCTGCTCTTCTGGCTACAGTGTTACAATGGAAGAATACTAGCCTGCTATTCCGGCTACAGTGTTATAATAGAAGATTACTAGCCTACTATTTTGGCTACAATGTTACAATAGAAGATTAATACAGCAATACAATAGAAGATTACTGGCCTGCTATTCCAGTTACAGCATTAAAATAGAAGATTACTAGCCTGCTATTCTGGTTACAACGTTACAATAGAAGATGACTAGTCTTCTATTCTGGCTACAGCGTTACAATAGAAGATTACTAGCCTTCTATTCTGATTACAGCCTTACAATAGAAAATTACTAGCCTGCTATTCCAGTTACAGCATTACAATAGAAGATGACTATTGTACAATGTTACAATAGAAGATTAATACAGCATTACAATAGAAGATTACTGGCCTGCTATTCCAGTTACAGCGTTACAATAGAAGATGACTATTGTACAATGTTACAATAGAAGATTAATACAGCATTACAATAGAAGATTACTGGCCTGCTATTCCAGTTACAGCGTTACAATAAAAGATTACTAGCCTGCTATTCCAACTACAGCGTTACAATAGAAGATTACTAGCCTGCTATTCCGGTTGGAACGTTACAATAGAAGATGACTAGCCTGCTATTCCGGCTACAACGTTACAGTAGAAGATTACTAACCTGCTATTCTGGTTACACTGTTACAATAGAAGATGACTAGCCTGCTATTCCGGTTACAGCGTTACAATAGAAGATGACTGGCCTGCTATTCCGGTTGGAACGTTACAATAGAAGATGACTAGCTTGCTATTCCGGCTACAACGTTACAGTAGAAGATTACTAACCTGCTATTCTGGTTACAATGTTACAATAGAAGATGACTAGCCTGCAATTCCGGTTACAGCGTTACAATAGAAGATGACTGGCCTGCTCTTCCGGTTAGAACGTTACAATAGAAGATGACTAGCCTGCTATTCCGGCTACAACGTTACAGTAGAAGATTACTAACCTGCTATTCTGGTTACAATGTTACAATAGAAGATGACTAGCCTGCTATTCCGGTTACAGCGTTACAATAGAAGATGACTGGCCTGCTATTCCGGTTAGAACGTTACAGTAGAAGATGACTAGCCTGCTATTCCGGCTACAACGTTACAGTAGAAGATTACTAACCTGCTATTCCGGTTACAGCGCTACAATAGTGTTACGGGACGGTGGGGAGGCAGACCCAAGTGCAGAACTGAAACCCAACACAAGCAAAAAGGTAATGGGATATAAGGGCCTCGGAATATGCAGTTGCCGTCGCCACTAATGAGGCACAAATGACAAACAAAGGGTACACCACGGACGGCGTGCTCAAACAAAAGCTTAGTTGAAAGGGGAAATAAAAAAAACGAAAACACAAAGACACTGCCACCGTAATTATGATGGTTGGCATACTTTACTTCACGTGTTTTGCTCCAGCAAACACCTTTGGTGTGGCTTGGATTGTGGGCCGTTTTTTTTTTTTTTTTGTTGTTGTGAGCAATTTGGGGGCAATTACTCTCTTTTTGTTTTTTGAGGTAATTTCTTTTCTCTGCCCTCTTTTATTTTTTCTTTTTAGTTTTGGGGCAGTTTTATTTCTTTTCTTTTCTGAAGACTAAGTACCGTACCGGTCACCCCCCTACAAAGGTGTGACAAACATTGGCTTCCAGGTGCCTCAAGTTGGTCTAATTGATCAACGGCACCTTGCTATTGCTTGCTATTCTGGCCACAACGCTACAACAGAAGATTATTAGTTTGCTATTCTGGCTACAACTTAATAATAAAAGATTATTAGCCTGGTATTCTGGCTACCTACAGTAATTACATTAGAAGATTATTAGCTTGCTGTTCTGGCTACAGCATCACATTAGAAGTTAATTAGCTTGCTATTCCTAGCGAATAAAATCCAAAAACAAACCAGCTAACTAATCAACTTATGTAGCTTATGTTTAACTTTGTATTTTGAATACAAATATACATTATAGCTTTTTAACTTGTTCTTCTAGCTACAGAATTTTTGGTTTTGTTAGCTTGCTAGCCTGGTTACAAGATACAACAGAATATTACTGGCTTACTATCTTGGTTACATTACATTGAAAGGTTTTCTCTTTTGGCTACTAAAATCTAAAACCAATGTACAAAGCTAATACATTTACTTAGTATTGTGATTTTATAGCTTTCTTTTCTGGCAACAAAGATATATTTGAAGATGATTAACTTGCTATCCTGGCTATAAAAATATCTAAGATACTACTATCCTGTTTATTCCTCCATGTAAATTTGTTCTTTTTGCCTTAACTGCTCTTTCCAGTGTGGTCCAGAGGTGGATGGGGTCTTCTTGCTCTTTTGGCTTCTCACATTGGTTCTTCTTCACGTTTCCCTGTTTGACTCTTGGTTCCTCTCAGTGGTTCTTATAAGAGAGTTTTTCAAGTCTGAGTTCCTCTCAGAGGTTCTTCCTCCCTTTGATTGATTCCCTTTGAGGCTCTGTTGCTCTCAGTGGTTCTTCCTCATGCTTTGAGTTGTTCTTTTTGAATCATGGTTCCTTTTACTAGTTCATCCTCATGCTCTTTTGGAGCTTTTCCATTTGAGTCTTGATTCATCTTAGAGGTTCTTCCTTCTGGATGGAGTTTTTCCTTCTGAGCGTTGGTTCGTTTCAGTAGTTCTTCCTCATGTTCTTTGGGAGCTGTTACAAGTCTTTGTTCTTGTCAATGGTTCTTTCTTGTGCTCTTAGCGAGTTCTTTTGAGTCCTGACTCTTCTTCGTGTTCTTCGAGAGGTGTGTTTTTATGACTTTTTACTGGCAAAAACGTTTTGAAAGATGACAGAGGACTGATCTTCATTCTTTTTAAATTCAATTCATTTGCATATGTCTTTGGCTTTATGCTGCTGTTCACCATGAGTGATATTTGGCTCTTGAACTGAAGAAAGGACAGCTGAATGGCTCTGTGGTGTGGCAGTGCATCTGCGCCCTCTTGTGGCAGCTAAAGGATGTACACTGTTTGTTTCAGCTGTTTCAAATAGAAATACAGCAGTAACTGCATTGTATGCAAGTATGTTTGGAAGTTGTATTACTATTAATATTACTATTGTATTGTATTAATTGTTCATTATAGAGTCTTTTTACCAGACTTGACTATTATATTTGCACTGAGATGATTATAGGCAACTTTACTTTTTTGTAAAAGACAAATTTATCCTACATACCACAGAAAATAATGATCTTGATTATCTGTATTTTAGCTTTAACCAATCACATTACATGCCTATATAATATTACCTATTACTACTATTGTGCGAGGCACAAACTCCTATTTACTCCAAAGTACTAGGTAATTATTTTGATTGATGTGGTGGTAAATTTCAAGCCCAGATTCACTTTAGTTTCATGGTAACAAATGGATACAAACTATGTAAAACTTTCACTTCCCTTAAATCCTACATTACTACCTGCTGTTTACAGATCCTGGTATAGATTCCTTCAGTGATATTACATTTAGTGCATATTTGTAAATTCCACCTTATTACTCCAAATAAGTATCTAATTATGATACTTTTATATTGTCTGGTCTTTTACCAGCTTATTAGCTAGAACCTTTTATTTAGACTGTCTGGTTACCTACTACCAGTTTACCCAACAGAGTTACACTGTACCCTCTAGTTTGCACCTCTTATGAAGTTAATATCTATGTGTCTTGGTACTTGGCGTCATATGAACTGAAATAATTTTCTAGCTTCCAGTGTTAGTGATGAATTCCCTCTAATATGTGATGTTTAATAAAAATAACAATACTATTTATATATGAATAAAACAAACATTCTGATATAAAAGTATATATACATACACTCTATATACATGTAGACAGAGTGTGCGTTTATTGAAGTAGAAATAATACAGACAAAAGGTTCTGAAAGATTCTCCCCATATCAGCAGCTCTGATGCTATCAAGGTCATTGTTTAATGTAAAGCCTCCATAGTACATTATATTTTTTCTTCATACTTTCAGGTAATTAAAAACAAAACCAAAACAGGGAACACTAACCAGGGGGGGATTTCATAAAGTGGGATTTCTTAGTTTGCCAGATAACCTGAAAGATTACTCTGCATTTCTCAACCCAATCTATAAAACAAATGGCCTATTACCTACAATAGTTTCCCTGCACTCAAACAAAGAATTTGTCTCCATGGTAGACAATCCCATGCTACAGAAGCAGCAGATCAAGGTTAGGTTGGAAATCCACCTTTAAGCCCAAAGTTGGGCCTGTAGAGGTAAGAGATATCAGTATCTGACATTCTTCACTATGAGCTTATATTATCCAGCTACACTGAGAAATCCCGCTTTGTGAAATTTCCCTCAACAAAACAAGAAAAGCCAATATGGCTGTGTATGTTCCCCCAACATAACTGTACATTACGAAGCCAATATGGCCTTAGACGTTCCTCACATCGCTTGCAGCCAAAATCTGTGCACCGCCTACAAATGTGTTCTTTATTAGCAATTGTTTCAACAAGTTTTACAGAACTTTGGTAAAAATCCCATTCAACCTAATGAGAAACTGTAGAACAGACTCAGTTTATATCACAGTATCTACATTTAGAGTGAGTTATTCATTCAGCCTAATGAGAAACTGTAGAACAGACTCAGTTTATATCACAGTATCTACATTTAGAGTGAGTTATTCATTCAACCTAATGAGAAACTGTAGAACAGACTCAGTTTATATCACAGTATCTACATTTAGAGTGAGTTATTCATTCAACCTAATGAGAAACTGTACAGACTCAGTTTATATCACAGTATCTACATTTAGAGTGAGTTATTCATTCAACCTAATGAGAAACTGTAGAACAGACTCAGTTTATATCACAGTATCTACATTTAGAGTGAGTTATTCATTCAACCTAATGAGAAACTGTAGAACACACTCAGTTTATATCACAGTATCTACATTTAGAGTGAGTTATTCATTCAACCTAATGAGAAACTGTAGAACACACTCAGTTTATATCACAGTATCTACATTTAGAGTGAGTTATTCATTCAACCTAATGAGAAACTGTAGAACAGACTCAGTTTATATCACAGTATCTACATTTAGAGTGAGTTATTCATTCAACCTAATGAGAAACTGTAGAACAGACTCAGTTTATATCACAATACCTACATTTAGAGTGAGTTATTCATTCCACCTAATGAGAAACTGTAGAACAGACTCAGTTTATATCACAGTATCTACATTTAGAGTGAGTTATTCATTCAACCTAATGAGAAACTGTAGAACAGACTCAGTTTATATCACAGTATCTACATTTAGAGTGAGTTATTCATTCAACCTAATGAGAAACTGTAGAACTCACTCGGTTTGTATCACTAAATGTAGGTACTGTGATATAAACTGAGTCTGTTCTACAGTTGCTCATCAGGTTAAATGGGATTTCTCCTTGCACTCTGTAAAGCTTGTCCAGTTTAGCAACAGTAGCTATGAAAGTGCGCATTTGTGGGCGAAGCACATATACATCAATCGCTAGCTTATTTCTTGAGGTCATTGGCCTTCATTAGTGCTTTAATGGCTCTGGCTCTCATCTCCAGCTCCAGCAGGGCCAGCTGCTGTGCTGAGGGCACTGTCACCTGGGCTGGAGGAAGAGGAAGTGAGGCTGGAGTAGTTTCCACGGCAACTGGCAGCTCTAGCTCCTCCTTGCTGGAAGGAGACGTGGTCAGGGACAGGATTTCACTGACACTCTTGTCGATGTCACGTTGAAGCTCTAGTTTCGGCTCAGCCGGAAGGGATTCTGGTTCTTCAGGGGGAGCAGAGGCCGAAGGGGTCATCGCTATGGTAGCGGGAGCTTCCTCTTCTGCAGGTTTGTCATCCCTGTGGCCCTCAATGTCACTGTCGTCCATATCTGCGTTGATGCTCAGAACGTCACTCTCCTCTCCAGAGCCCCCTGCATGCACAGAAGGCAGAAATCAGACTACTTTACACTAAAACGCATTGTTTTATGATAGATACACAGACATTTCAGCACAATACACAATAATACACAATAACTAATAATTGAACATACTGGGGGGACACAAAGCAATTCTGGCCTGTGGAAAAATTATATTTATTTCATTTTATTAAGTTCAGCAAATAAACAGAAACTGTGCACTACATTTTATGTGTTCTATGTAAGTGTGTCAAATCTAGCAAAATATGTAATTCTCCTCTGCAATTTCACTACGGGTGGCTCCTGGTCAATAACTGTAGATCAGTAAATATCTTTTTAGTTGATGTACGGATTTACACAGACATGTAGTGAACATAAGGCCAAGTGTGACTTTCAAAGAATGTAGAATTGTACTGTGTAAGTCTTTTACTTTATATTTATCTAACAGGGACAATACTCACTAACCACTGTTTTATGATGTAAATGTATCCGATTCATCTAAAACTGATGTTTCATCTGTAATTTAAAAAAGGGCACTAGCAAACCAAGAAGCACAGATTCATGCTTACAATCTTAGTTCATATAAGCTGTACTGAATTGGTGACTGACTGCAACCGCACCCTTTTGACTGAAAAGGTTGCTGTTTTGCTTCATCAGTGATCAGTACGGACATTAGTATGCGCAAACAATATTATGCTGTAGTCTCCAAAGTGACATTTTCTGGTTTTAAAAAATTGGAAAATGTCTATGCAGGCCGTTTGAAATGTTTTGTCCTGCTGGCTGGCTAATGCAGGAGCCAGATAGCCAACCATCACTGTTTAAATCGAATATTGTGTCTATATTAGCCTCCACATCAGTGGGGGGATTCCCTTTTGCTGTATGACTTATTTTCTTTTATATATTCATATATATATATATATATATATATATATATATATATATATATATATATATATATATATTCTTAGATCATGCTGGGTACTGTAGTGAGAAATTATTGATGGAGGAAAACAAAACATGACAGAAAACCATGAACTCTGTCAAACTGATGAGTCAGAAAGATGCAGTGCTGTGCTACAGAACATTTCATGACAAATAACACAGTAAATAACATTAAAAAAGGTATTAATTCCACTTTTTGAATGTTTATTTTTGCAGTGTGGGTTATTCTTACCTTGTTTGTCCTCTGCTTCAGCCGTCTCTTTCATAGAGGAGGTGGAATCCACATTATTGTCCTGCCTAGCAGCCACAATGAACCACAACTTTAGAAACAGTCAGAGAAAAACACGCCACAAAATTAAAGTCTGGCAAAACTTAAACACGCTAGCATGACCGTAAATGTGCTTCTGTGTGCTGGATATATTCAGGATTTGTCGATGCCAAAGAGAACTGGGAATGTTAAAGGCCTTTGAGGGATGAATTCTGTGCCATAGATGGATGGATGGACGGAGAGAGAGATGCTTGGACTTACTGACTGTCCACCGAGTTCCTTTTAGCTTCATTCTCCTCAGCTTCCGAGTTAGCCGTCAACTCTTCACCTTCAAAAGTGAACAAAACAACAGTGAAGCTAATGCAGCCTTGCGTTTACTTCAGTCTGTTAGAGATCACTTAACAACATGGCTCGAGATGAGTGAGTGATTTAGTCATGATGATAACTGGCGGGCTGGACGCTTCCATTACTTGTGAGCTATATTGGCCTCGCAGCGCTGAGTTACCCTTTTTCATCAAATGTATCTTTTCTGTTTAACTACTTGCAACATATGGAAGAAATTTATATAATAAAAAATGCATACCGGCCCACAGTCTGATTCTCGAAACTGGGTTCATGATTCGATATTCTCATGATATTTTGAACAAAATCTAGCTGAAGAAAAATGACGGTATCTGCACTGTTGCACAAATTACTAATAAAGGTAACTAATGTTGATGGTGCGGATTGTATGTGAGCGTTTAAACAACTGCATTTAATATCATAAATAATGAAAGGCCCGTTGTTTGCGGACTGTGGAAAATGTGTGAGATTCCTTATAGTAAAGGATTTCGCATTAGTTAATTGTACCTTCCAGTATCTGGAGCAGGTTGCTTTCGGACAGCTCCTTCAGTTGATCCCAGCACAGCGTCTTTATCTCTGCAAACGAACACTCCTGCAGAAAGGAATTACAACAGCTCAGTGACTGGGAATCAGCCATATAAGAATAAGGGAATAAGGCAACCCTAGATTAGACTCTAATAGATTAGACACTACTGCTCTAAATCTCTGTGCTTAAACCTCCACCTTGTTTAAAAAGCTGTTGAAATCTTTGCTCTTTTCTTGCTTGCTTTTTCTTTCGTGCTTCGTCACTTCATCTAAACAGGCACTGTGTACACTCTTTACATTATTGTGCATTGCCTTTTTTAGTGTCCTATATCTTGTCACTCCTTTAAAATTATTACTACTTTTGATACTTTAATATTTAGCTGTATGTCCTTTAAACTCTTTAAAGGGTCCAGAAATGTAAAGATTTTGTAAAGAACCAAATTATCTCCGTATTTTTGAAATAGAAATTTGATGTAGTATATACATATGCTTTTATATAGGAATATTTTTTTGTTAATATATACATTGTATTAGGTTTTTTTATTAAGTATCCTATATTAACATATTGTTCACTCTTCTGTGAACTTGCACTCTTTTCTCGAACTTGAAATCTTTTCTTTCTTTCTGTAATACTGATTGTTCTGTAAAGCTGCTTTGTGACAACACCTGTTGTAAACTTCTGTCCATACAGGCCATATATAGAAACTAAGCTGAAAACCAGCCTGTTTCGAATTCACTGCTTTTGTGATGTCACAAATAGCCGGTGCATTTCCATATATTCCCCTATTCAGCAGACAGCGGTTCTTTCGCTTTGCCAACCAGAACAGAGAAAGTCATTTACATATATCAGTCTTAAAAGCACACTTACAGCTGTATATATTTCCCCCTTACTGACAGCCTATTTAATTCTAAAATATCAAGTAATGTCAATTAAAATGTAAAAGTAATTAGCAAATGATCATGTAAAAATGAACCCCAGCCGTTTTTGCTACATAAAACACAAACTCAGACCTCAGAAGACCTCGAACCTCAAAGACCTCAGTAAAATAAGGAAAAATTAAGAATACAAGCCCTTTAAATTCCTTAAAGGGATGTACAGTGACCGTGGGTATATTGAAAGTTGTTATTTCTAATATAAATGCACAAACAAAATTAAATGTTTAACAGAAAGTACCTTTAACTCGTCCGGCAGCATCTTTCTCAGTTTGTTTTCGCCGAGAACTCTGAAGCACTGCTCCAGCATCTCCTGTCTGTCCGTCACGTAGGCGCTTATGGGTTTGAAAGGCACGTTCAGGTCCAGTCCGCCTTCCTCTATGTCGCTCGGCTCTTCGACTCCCTCTTCCAGATGATCCGCCTCCT